>NC_134569.1:92994434-93294434 GCF_050947875.1 Dermacentor variabilis | reverse complement strand
TGCCAACAAGAGGGTAGTGTAGTTCAGAGCAGTCGTCGTTCTCACTATACATCATTCAATACATATGTCGTACACATTTCCAGCAATTATAGCTGCTGTAATGCAGTAGTACAGCTGTGCACTCTGCTGACATGCGTGAAGGTTTCATTAATGCATCTAATTATTTTTGTCACTGTCACGAGTGTTATATTACGTTTGAAGATTTCATGTCCGTCCGTCCGTCCGTCCGTCCGTCCGTCCGTCCGTCCGTCCGTCCGTCCGTCCGTCCGTCCGTCCGTCCGTCCGTCCGTCTGTCTGTCTGTCTGTCTGTCTGTCTGTCTGTCTGTCTGTCTGTCTGTCTGTCTGTCTGTCTGTCTGTCTGTCTGTCTGCCTGTCTGCCTGTCTGTCTGTCTGTCTGTCTGTCTGTCTGTCTGTCTGTCTGTCTGTCTGTCTGTCTGTCTGTCTGTCTGTCTGTCTGTCTGTCTGTCTGTCTGTCTGTCTGTCTGTCTGTCTGTCTGTCTGTCTGTCTGTCTGTCTGTCTGTCTGTCTGTCTGTCTGTCTGTCTGTCTGTCTGTCTGTCTGTCTGTCTGTCTGTCTGTCTGTCTGTCTGTCTGTCTGTCTGTCTGTCTGTCTGTCTGTCTGTCTGTCTGTCTGTCTGTCTGTCTGTCTGTCTGTCTGTCTGTCTGTCTGTCTGTCTGTCTGTCTGTCTGTCTGTCTGTCTGTCTGTCTGTCTGTCTGTCTGTCTGTCTGTCTGTCTGTCTGTCTGTCTGTCTGTCTGTCTGTCTGTCTGTCTGTCTGTCTGTCTGTCTGTCTGTCTGTCTGTCTGTCTGTCTGTCTGTCTGTCTGTCTGTCTGTCTGTCTGTCTGTCTGTCTGTCTGTCTGTCTGTCTGTCTGTCTGTCTGTCTGTCTGTCTGTCTGTCTGTCTGTCTGTCTGTCTGTCTGTCTGTCTGTCTGTCTGTCTGTCTGTCTGTCTGTCTGTCTGTCTGTCTGTCTGTCTGTCTGTCTGTCTGTCTGTCTGTCTGTCTGTCTGTCTGTCTGTCTGTCTGTCTGTCTGTCTGTCTGTCTGTCTGTCTGTTAACGACCGGGCATATCACCAGAACGCCTACTCGCCCTCTATTTGTCCATATTTATTTCCCGAAAATGCATTAACAGAGGCGAACAAAAGCAACCCTCCCTCGAGATAATCGAGAATCAATACTTTCGTGAGCTTTAATAATAAAGATCCGGTAAACTCATTCAAGAGTTGAGCCATGATAGGGCGAAATGAAACCTTGAAAAGTGAGGCTTTCGAAATGAAGACCACCTTTTTATACTTTTTTGACATGCAGTAAATGCGTCCGAATGAAAAACAAATCTGTGATTCTTTCATTTCATGCTGCGCTTTTTGGAAGTCTGGGTCCGCTTGCTCTGTGGGGATTTCAAGATCAATAATCTGTCCCAGTATATGAATTCGGGAGTCCTATCCTTCAGTCACGCAATTCGTTCGTCGCATACACAAAAACGAGCACTGGATGCTTCATACATCGTCGCTGCTTTTGCCATATGAATCTCGCTGTATCTCACAACGTGCAATAATTTACCTTAGGATATGCGTCCTTGACACACGTCAAACACATACGTGCAGTGTTCTAAAGTTCCGACTGCTAAAAGCGTTTCTTGCCATCCTGGCTTGCTTGCACAACACATTCATCAGCACATAACCGCAATCGAGTTTAAATAACGACAATTAAGAGACACATCTTCTCTCTTTGTATGTATGCGAATGGTAGTGGTCCGAAAAAATAATTTTATAAAAAAGATTCTCTTTGAAACCGTACGATAGTTGCAAGTACAAATAGCTAGTGCCTGATTTTTTTAGAGAAGTGGCGTTTTCTGTTTGCAACAGATTTGTTTATCAAATAACACCAGTTCACTGTTTGCAGTCTTCTGAAGAAGAACAAATGCTATAAAGTAGAGGCTAAACGGCAGTAATTCTAGATGCTTATTCGATCGTTCATCCCAGATTCGTTTTGTAGAAAGTCAATATAAGAGTACACAAGGTCACTTGAAGCCAGAAGTGCAGACATATCTTTATAATACCGACCATTACAATGCCGGCAGAACAGGTCGAAATAAAGAGACGCGCTGGCGGCAGTCTAGTAAAGGAAGCATCTCGACAAATCTGGACACGTACACAAGTGCTCCCTTCACCGCGTTTTATCGTTGGATGCGACCTCGCTGACGTTGCTATTCCAGGCTTCGTCTTCAGATGACATGGAGGAAGGCTTACACAATACCACTTGAGGCACCTGCGCCTCCTTGCACCCGTCCTCCTCCTCTGCCTTGCCACTAGCCTTTCCGACAGCGTGCGCCTGTCAGCGCGATGTCACTGCAAAGACAAAATAATATTAAGTGCCGAAGAGACAGCAATGCAAAGAGGGCAGTTCCGCCATTTCGGTGGAACTGCCCTGCTTGCCAAGCTGCCATGTTTTCTATGCGAAAGCCAGCGCCCCTGTCCGCTGACAGCGTGGACATAGTCGTCATCGCTGCCTGCATTAATTCCTGGAAGGACCATTCCCCTCTCGACGGGCTCTCCCTCTGCTTATGCGTGGCTTCCTGGTAACCGCGTGCTCGCGAGTTGCCGTGAAGTGCCCATCTATATTACATGGCTAAAGTACTCACGACGTCAGATACTCAGCCTAGGACTAAAACAATTTCGGTGTGTTGTGGCACACGCAGACATTCTGCACAGATAAATGTGATAGGGAACAAACTTGCTCAAGAGCGTTTACTTCTTTTGAAAAGAGCCGCTGCAACACGAGTAGAATAAACAGAAGAGCTCCTCCATAACGTGCGCGTTCATCTACTCTAAAGTACTTTCGATAGGGTATTCTATATTTCTAAGTATATTTGCACGAGGTATGTATTAAAACAGGTGTGGAGCGTTCGTTATGATCAGTGACATTGAGCAGCGGATGATCTCTGCTATATACGAATTGCACATACGGGAATTTCATTACGCTCGGATCAAGCACTAAGCTTTCTTGAGCCAGTAGGTGTATGTGCCATCTTGACACCAAATAAGCCATTGTATACGTAACAACACTAAAATACGACGCATGTCACAAGCGGCTCTGCTACTCCCTCGAATTTCACTGTTCTTCCGCTGGCCTCCGAGATCTTAGCCCTTAGCGTATATTATTATTATTATTGTTGTTGTTGTTGTTGTTGTTGTTGTTGTTGTTGTTGTTGTTGTTGTTGTTGTTGTTGTTGTTGTTGTTGTTGTTGTCGTTGTTGTTGTTCAAGCTGAGGTCTAGCCGACTTCAGACAACTTTGGCGTTTCTGAGATCTGGGTACCTTGTAACCGCTTCTGGAAAGAAACAATCGGTTAATTGACTTGTAGACATCTTATGAATATGAAAATAGTATTAAATGATACCTCGTCATTCCGAGAATACATTGCCCTAACTAGCAAATGAGGATATATTAAAAAAGAAATCAGACAATTACGGTACTCGCTAATGCGAAATTTGAGCGCAGCTGTGCAGGTAAACGCGTTTTCATGTCGCAATCATCATCATCATCATCAGCCTGGTTACGCCCACTGCAGGGCAAAGGCCTCTCCCATAATTCTCCAACAACCCCTGTCATGTACTAATTGTGGCCATGTTGTCCCTGCAAACTTCTTAATCTCATCAGCCCACCTAACTTGCTGCCGCCCCCTGCTACGCTTCCCTTCCCTTGGAATCCAGTCCGTAACCCTTAATGACCATCGGTTATCTTCCCTCCTCAATAAATGTCCTGCCCATGCCCCCCATTTTATTTTCTTGATTTCAACTATGATGTCATTTACTCGCGTTTGTTCCCTCACCCAATCTGCTCTTTTCTTATCACTCCCATCATCAATACCCAACATTCTTCTTCCCATAGCCCGTTGTGTCGTCCTCAATTTAAGTAGAACCCTTTTCGCAAGCCTCCAGGTTTCTGCCCCGTACGTGAGTACTGGTAAGACACAGCTGTTATTCACTTTTCTCTTGGGGGATAATGGCAGCCTGCTGTTCATGATCTGAGAATGCCTGCCAAAGGCACCTCAGCCCATTCTTATTCTTCTGATTATTTCAGTCTCATGATCCGGATCCGCAGTCACTACCTGTCCTAAGTAGATGTATTCCCGTACCACTTCCAGTGCATCGCTACCTATCGTAAACTGCTGTTCTCTTCCGAAACTGTTAAACATGACTTTAGTTTTCTTTAGTTTAGTTTAGTCGCCATATACTGAGGCAAATATTTTAAATCTAAATCACCGCACCGATTGTAAGTGGGCCAGTGCCGTCAGCCCCTTCACAGAGGGAGGGACAGCATGGGAACGCTATCAGGACGAGCGGCACCGGAGCCAGCTGTGGAAGGAAACGACGACGAACGCACGAACAGTGGCACAAGTGTGCTAGCGCGGTTGCACAGAGTGTAATTAAAATTTTTAAAGCGAAAGCTTTACTGGTCGCGAACTTGCGATTTCGCCGTGGCGGTGCTCCGAGGAGGCACATGACATCACAACGCGCGCCTCGCCGCGGATAATAAAGCGAAAGCTTTACTGGCCGCGAACTTGCGATTTCACCGTGGCCGTGCTCCGAGGAGGCACATGACGTCACACCGCGTTCATCTTCACACCAACTTCCTCATCGTTGCGCTCGCCTCCGCTCGCTTCGCCAGCTGCGTCGCATGCCTGATAACATGTCGAAGGATTGAAAAGGAGAGCTCGCGTGCGCCGCAACCACACCTGAGGCGGCACTATGGACGGCGACAATTCTGATAAGCAGGAGGAGGCCAGGAATCGACATGGGAACGAGATGAAGAGAGAACTAATCGCCCAGGAAACAGACGAACAGCGCGCCGAACGACAGGCTAAACGCGGCAATATAGCTAGACAACCAGGCTAACCTGGACTTGCTACCAAGTTTAGCCAAGGCTAACCATCCTACGCCTTAGCTTTCGTTACGTATATCCTGGCATAGCCGAGCTAAGCCAATGACAATTTTTCTCTCTCTCGCTCCCTAGTCACTACTGCGCATGCGCCACTAGCAGCAATGAACCACAGGTGTTCCGCTGCTGCGCAGCGCCGCGCGTTTCCGCCGCGCAGTTTGGTATGACGTCGCGTCGCTTTCTTCGTCGTTGCGCTCGCTTCCGCTCGCTTCGCCAGCTGCGTCGCATGCCTGATAACATGTCGGAGGATTGAAAAGGAGAGCTCGCGTGCGCCGCAACCACACTTGAGGCGGCACTATGGACGGCGACAATTCTGATAAGCAGGAGGAGGCCTGGAATCGACATGGGAACGAGATGAAGAGGGAACTAATCGCCCAGGAAACAGACGAACAGCGCGCTAAATGACTGGCTAAACGCCGCAACATAGCTAGACAATCACACTAACCTGGACTTGCAATCAAGATGAACCAAGGCTAACCATGCTATGCCTAAGCTTTCGCTACGTATATCCTGGCATAGCCGAGCTAAGCCACTGCCAATTTTTTTTTAACGCCGAGAGATCGCGAGGCTTAACCCAGGAACGGGTGGCGAAGAGATGCGCTCGAGCAATTCAACGACGATTACGATACGCCCTAACGCGAAATGTGGACCGAAATACAGGGTTTGCCCGTAAATCAATGAGACTACCTGCCACGCGGCACTGCAGTCGCCAGTAGTGCGCTCGCCGGCGGCGCCGTTTCTGGTGGGGGGAGTCTAAGCTAAGCAACGGGGGCACCGGGCGGTAGTCGCGTCCGAGGTCTGACGGAGTGAGGATCTGAAGTGATGAAAAAGCTGTTTTCGAGTCTCTGTCAAGGCAGAAAACGTCAAAAATGAAGCGTTCACTGGTGCAGCAGTGCGCCATCAAATTTTTCTTTCACCTGGGCAAAACCACTTCCGAGACGCTTGCCTTGGACAAGGAGGCTTACAAAGACGACGCCGTGTCAAAGGCCCAGGTTTCCCTGTGCTTCAGTGAGTTCGAGAATAAACGGAAGACCAGTGAAGACACGAGAGATCTGGACGCCCTTCAACGAGTGGTTTGCACGAAAATGTGGCCAAAGTAAAAAAATCTACTGGACTCCCTCGCAGCGTCGTTTGAGTATGAGATCAATCGCCGAAGATCTCAACATGTGCAAAACAACTGTTCACAAAATTATTTGTGAAAATTTGAACATGCGGCAGGTTTGCACGAAATTGGTGCCAAAAGTGTTTAGTAAAGATCAAAAAGAACGACGAGTTGACGTTTCCTGTGAGATGTTCGTGCAGTCAGAAAGTGAACGGGTCTTTTTTTATACGGCCTGATAACAGGTGACCAATCATGGGTGTTCCAATACGACCCAGAAACCAAGCGCCAGAGCTCGGAGTGGCCCACCGCGAACTCCCCACACCTCGAGAAAGCGAGAATGTCGAAGTCCAAGGAAAATACAATGTCCATCGTTTTTTTGACAAGCATGGGGTGGTGCACAACGAATTTGTACCGCCGGAACGAACCATCAACACCGTCTTCTACAAGGAAGTCTTTGAGCGCCTTCACAGAGCCGTCAAACGGAAACGACCGGAGATTGCCGGTGGCTGGAAGCGCCACCCTGACAGCGCTTTAGCCCACATTGCCTTCGTTGTGACCGCCTGCTTGGCCCGGATAGGGATTTGCAATCTTCCCGCGGCCATCGTACAGCTTGGATGTCCACTCGGTAGACTCTTTCCTCTTTCCAGAGCTCAAGAATAGCCTGAACCGTTTCGACAATTTTCCCGCCATCCAATGGGGCAGAGTCTCTCCGAGTCTCTGAAAGAGGTTACGGAATCTTCTTCTCCCCGTAGCCTTTGGAGCCCGACGAGACGCCCAACGAGACTATTTTGAATAGCTTTAATAATACGTACCGATCGGATCAGTAAATTATTTTTACCAGACCCAGTCTCATTACTTTAGGGAAAACTCTGTATATTGGTTGGCGTGAACAATATGTCTCGTGCGGCAGGTAGCAAACGTAGCGAAGTGTGGCGCGACTGCCTCACTAATCGGGAGATCGCGAGAGGCGGCGCATGAGTGACACGTGGACGCGATTTACAGTAGCCGGAACAGACAGACTTCCGCTTATGCAGGAGTTTGTTTCCATATGTGGTATCGGTGGCGTCATCGGTGAACAGGCGACGCGCGCTACTCCGGCGCCTTTTCGTAGCCATCGTCACCGCAGAGCGCATCTTGCGCGGCATTACGCTTTTCTTCTCACGCTTTCGCGATACCCTCCTCCTTCGCTTTCCTCTTCGCGCTCTTTTCGCTATCATCGTCATTCATCCACCACTCCACTCCGGGTTCGCTCTTTAATGGTTCCCTGTGCTTGTTCGCTCGGTTACGAGGGACGCTGACTCCGACGCTCTCGATAGAAATGGGCGCCTAACAGCTGCGCTCTAAAACGAGTGTAGGTAGCCGTGATCGGGGTGGGACGTGAGACTCTCTGTCACTCTCTGCCATGCCACCGCAAAGTGCCCTCTAACTTAACTGCCGTGCCCTCCACCAGATGGTGTAGGGTGGCTGAGTTTGATCGAGTGCCCGAATTCGATCCTGAACGAGACTGGTCGTGACAATGGAACGCAGTAGCCGACGTTACAGGAGAGGGAGTGTCAACAAAGCACGTGGAATGCGCACAACATGCGGAAGGGGTAGCGGGAAACAGCTGCACGTACTTCGATGCAGCCACAAAGGAAAACCAGGAACGCAGGGGTCATTGCCTTTTGTCAAGTCTAAATCACACAGAAAAGGATGACAAAGGAAAGTAGGGAGAGGCCTCGGCAGTGGCAGAGAGCGGCAGAGCAACGTCTGGCTAATATCTGTGAACAGCAAGGCGGTAAGTCAATTCTGAAATTTAGTGTTATAAAATCAGGTGTTGTGGCATTCAATGTAAATAACGAACAGACAGTGACAACGCAGGTCCAGGAAATACCTCGCGTGAAAATATATATATATATATATATATATATATATATATATATATATATATATATATATATATATATATATATATATATATATATATATATATTTATATATATATATATAACTTGGTATATACACGAAGGTAATAGATATACGGAAACAGAGGAAAAGAAATAACAGTAAAAGAGAAGAGAAATGCGGCGATAGTGACACACAGAGCGCTATGGGGATACAATGGGTACGAAGTGCTCCGGGGTATGTGGAAAGGTGTATTGGTTCCAGGACTTACATTTGCGAATGCGGTTGTTGGCTTTAAATCAGGGGTATGATCAGGACTCTATGGCAACCAAAGTGCAGTGGGACGCCTCGCATAGGGTGCTCACGGGAAGACTACAAATGAAGCTGTGCAGGGTGATATTCGCCGGACAAGTTTTGATGTGAGGGAAGCTCCACAGTAAAATTAATTATGAATAACGACTGAGGAATATGGAAGAAGGTAAATGGGCTGGGATGGTGTTCAGGTACTTGTAAATAATAACGTTGATTCCGAGTGGAGGAAAAGAACTAGCAAGCTTACCAGCAAGTATGCGGCCTTTATGGTGAGCAACACAGCAACAAAGAACATCAAGCGCAAAGTCAAAGAAGCTGAGCTAATCTCATCGGTGGCGGCAATTGTAAAGAAACCTGCCATGAGTAGCTACTTAAGAGGAATAAACTAAATAAGGAAAGAAACAATTCATGATAACTCAAAGGGAAGCTCACTACTTTTTCAAGCGCGATCAGGATGCCTTAGAACAGGCACTTATAAAGCGAGATAGAAGAAGGAAGACGAAGCATGAGCTCGCTGCGGTTAAGCTAGGGAAAGATGGAGCATGTTTTATTAGAATGTCAAGATATCTGCGGAGCCGTTGATTTAGGAATCACTGGCATCCTTGAAGCCTCTGGGTTCAGCTGGAGGAGAGGGAAAGTAAGCATGTCAGCAATAAAGATTAGTAAGACGCGATTGGAAGATTGGTTGAAGAAAAGTAGGGATACGTCAAACAACGGAAGTCTACAAGTTCACAATAGGAGTTCAGAAACTCTGGTAATGGGAATTCATCGTGGTTATTTTTTCCTTTCTGTTTTTCTTTTTGAACATAGGTAGGACGTTCGGCAATAAAATAGCAAGAGCTTGGGGGCACAACACACTACCCCGTTCCAAAGGGGACGCTCATAACATCCATCCATCTATGCCGATTGTTTGTGTGTTTGTGGTAATTCTTTTTGTTTGTGTTTTTTTTTCAAAAATATAGGTATGACATTAGGGGAACTAAGAACAAGAACAATGACTCATTCGATTAACCAATGGCACTCAGTCCAAAGCAGCTGCGGAGCACGTGACCAACGGGCACTTAGAACTGTGACGCAGCAGAGAATGCTACGAATATCTGGACCCGGACAGGCCGCCTATGGAAAGTGACCGTTGCAACGTTTAACACCCGAAGTCTCGAGTGAAGCTAGCCTAGCAGGACTCTTTGTGGAACTATCAGGCATTGTTTGCGATATCAATGGCCTTAGTGAGTTCAGAAGAATTGGTGCACGGCTTATACAGTGCTAACAAGTGGCCACGTCCTCTGCTATAGAGGACTACCAGATAAGAAACATTTCGGAGTAGAATTCCTAAGTCATAAGGACATAGCGGGCAACACTGGCAAATTCTACAGCATTATTGAAAGGGTATAGTAGTCGTATTAAAGCTGAATAGGAAGTATAGAATAAACGTAGTACAAACCTACGCTCCAACCTGCAGTCACAACGATGAAGAAATAGAACAGTTTTATGAAGATGCTGAATTAGCAATGCCAGAAGTGAAAACTCAGTATACGGTAGTCATGGGAGACTTCAATGCTAAAGTGAGGGAAAAAAAGGCTGGTGAACAAGCAATTGGCAACTACGACTTAGATTCTAGGAGCACTCGAGGAGAAATGTTTGTAGAATTCGCGGAAAAGAATAGGCTGGGAGTAATGAACACATTTTTGAGGAAGCTTTGGAACTAAAAGTGGGCCTGAAGAAGCCCTAATGGTGAAACAAGAAGTGAAACTGATTTCATACTTTCTGTCGATCCCAGCATAGTGCAGGATGTAGAAATGTTAGGTAGGGTAAAGTGCAGTGATCTCAAATTAGTGAGCGCTGTGATTCACCTCAATTTGAAGACAGAAAGAATAAAATTGGTCAAGAAACAAGCCGATCTAGACGCAGTAAGGGTAAAAGCAGACTAATTCAGGTAATTCAGGCTGTCATTTGCAAACAAATATGCAGCCTTAGAACAGAGAGATGAAGATAAAAGAGGGGCAAATAATGAAACCTTAATCAGGCTGGCTTGACAAGCAGCAATTGAAGTGGGAGGCAAGGCACCAAGGCTACCAGTAGGTAAGCTCTCAAAAGTAACAGAATACCTATTAAATAAATGACAAAGAATGAAAGTGTCCAACTTAAGAGATCAGATAGAATTCGTGGAACTGTCAGAACTGATCAACAAGGAGGAAATAAGGGATATTCGAAATTAAAACATTAGAAATACTGAGGAAGCAGTAAAAAATGAACGCAGCGTGAAAGCAGTGAGAAGGAATCTTGGTGTAGGACAAACCAAGATGTATGTACTGAACGATAAGCTGGGTAATATCATCAACAATCTCAAAGATATAGTAAAAACAGCGGGAGAATTCTATACTGACCTATACAGTACCCAAAGCAGCCACGGTACCTCCATTCGAAGTATTAATGTAAAGGCTACAGAGACTCCTTCTATAGCTAGCGACGAAGTTAGAAGGACCTTGCAAGACATGAAACAGGAAAAAGCGACAGGAAAAGATGGAATACCGGTTAATTTATTCAAAGATGATGGAGACATAACGCTTGAAAAGCTGGCAGCCTTTTATACGAGCGGTCTATCGACTTCAAGGGTCCCAGACATCATCAAGAATGCCAACATCCCACTAATCGACGTAAAGGGAGACGTTAAAGAATTTAAAAATTATAGGCAATTAGCTTACTTCCGATGCTATATAAAATATTCGGCAAGATAATCTCCAGTAGAATAACGGCAACACTGGACCTCAGTCAACCAAGAGAAAAGCTGGTTTCAGGAACGTATACTTTACAATGGATCACATCCATGTCTTTAATCAGGTTATCGAGAAATTCGCAGTGTACAATCAGCGTCTCTATATGGCTTTCATAGATTACGAAAAGGCATTCGACTCAGTAGAGATACCAGCAGTCATACAGGCATTACGCAATCAAGGAATACAGGACACTTACGTAAATATCTTTGAAAGTGTCTGCAGAGATTCCACAGCTACCTTAATTCTCCATAAGAAAAGTAGGGAAGTACCTATAAAGAAAGGGGTCAGACAAGGACACACAATCATCCAATGTGTGTTCGGAAAAAGTATTCAAGCTATTAAACTGTGAAGGCTTAGGAGTCAGGATCGACGGAAAATATCTCAGCAGCCTTCGATTTGCAGAAGACATTGGCCAATTCAGCAACACTGGGGACGAGTTACAACAAATGATATGCAGAAGACAAAGATAATGATCAATAGCCGGGCAAGAGAGCAAGAGTTCAGGATCTCCAGTCAACAGCTAGAATCTATAAAGGAGTACGTTTACCTAGGTCAGTTATTTACAGGGGACTCTGATCACGCGAAGAAAATTTACAGAAAATTAAAAAAGGGGTTGGAGCGCATTCAGCAGACAATGTGAGATCCCGACTGGAAGCTTGCCATTATCATTGAAAATAAATGTGTACAATCAATGCATTCTATCAGTGCTAAGATATGGGACAGAAACTTGGAGACTGACAAAAAGCTCGAAAACAAGTTAAGGACCGCACAATGAGCGATGGGACGAAAATGTGTTAGGCGTAACGTTAAGAGACAGGAAGAGAGCGGTGTGGATCAGTGAGCAAACAGGGATAGCTGATGTTCTAAATGACATTAAGAGAAAGAAATAGAGCTGGGCAGGGCGTGTGATGCGTAGGTAGGATAACCGGTGGGCCATTAGGGTTACAGAATGGGTGCCAAGAGAAGGGAAGCGCAGTCAAGGACGGCAGAATACTAGGTGGAGTAATGGAATTAAGAAATTCGCAGGCGCTAGTTGGAATCGGTTGGGGCATGACAAGGGTAATTAGAGATTACAGGGTCCTGCAGTGGGTCCTTCGTCCTGCAGTGGACATAATATATGATGATGACGATGATGATGATGATCATGATGATGATGATGGTGATGATGATGAAGTTAACCAAAGATCAGTAGGCAGATTGGATTTGGGATTCCACGGTAAAACTACAAATGGGGCAGTGCAGGGCGACATTGGCTGGGCCTCTTTTGAAATTAGAGCACCGCAGAGAAAATTAGTTTTGAAGAAAGACTGAGGAACATGGATCAAAATAAATGGGTGGCTAGAGTGCCCAAGTATATCTACCAGAAAAGCGTAGACACAGAATGGAGGAAGAGTTGATGAAAGCTGGGAACTAAGCGCAAGGTAATTGAATGTATAAATAGACAGCCAGGAGCCATCAAAAAGAAAGTGAGAGAAAACAGAGCGTGAACTGGGTGCAAAGACTTGAAACAAAGAAGACCATGGAGAGTAAAGAAAGAAAATTACAAGGGAAAATCTGCATGATAACACCAAGGGGAGTGCCTTGCTATTCGAGGCTCGGGCTTTTTGCCTATAGGGCCAAAATCTTACCGGAGAAAATATTCGCAATAAAATGAGGCATGCGTCCGCTGAAGCAAAAATCCGGAAACCATTCAGCACATCCTATTGGAATGCGAAGGTATTCACCGAGTGACACCCGTAGGTAACGTACGCATTCCAGAAGCGCTTGCATTTATTGTGAACGGAAGCATCGATCGGTCAGCAGTCCAGATAAGTAAGGTACATTTGCTCTATAGATGAAATAAAAATGCAGGGAATACATTAATACTACCGGAGCCGTTACAGGCATAGGTAGCGGTACAAGGAAGATAGATAATTTTTCAAGAAGAGAAGGAAGATTAAGGAGATGTACTACACAAACAATGGTAGGCTGAAAATCATGTATAGCATACCTGATTGACTCAAGCAGCCTTGGTGTCTACTTGTCGCTCGTAGTAGTTGGCCGGAGAAGCGCGTCTGAGTGCGCGTAGATGCTAAATGCGTTGTCATCCTTGCAGCGTGTGCAGGCGAAAGCGGCGCACCGGGCTCGGTGATCTCTACTCAGTGGCCAGCCGAGAATCGCTCGCGCGGCGTGTTGCGTGAAGGAAACGTAAACCGATCGTTATGCTCGAGTGAAGTGCGGCGCAACGCCGCTACGCCAGCGTAAAATGGACGCCCACACAGGCTGTTTTAGCGTCTTGCGCAGTAAGCGCCACCGGCATCGTTGGACGTGCTTTGGCGCGACCGGCGCGGGAATAGAACATGTGCTATCCAACGCCGAAGCCATTCCGAAGCCAATGGACCAGAGGGCATCGCGCGCTAGCTTGGCTGGGCCGCAGTGTGCTGGCCTACAGTTCTGGTGCACCGAATGGAGCGTGCCTAGTATGCGCCTCGGCCGAACGAAAAGGGCCACGCTCGCCACGCGATTGTGCGCACGCGCTTTGCGGCAACAGCCGGTCACCGCGCAGCTACGGACGGGTGTTGAACGCGCCGAACTAACGTGAATAGGAGATAGAGGCATATAATCGACAATTAATCGTCGAATCATTTGAACAACTATGTGCACTGAGCTTGTCTTCTTTAGCGTTAACATTGCTTGACCCTTTCCTTTATATTATTATTATTAGTGCTATTATTATTATTATTATTATTATTAGTAGTAGTAGTAGTAGTAGTAGTAGTAGTAGTAGTAGTAGTAGTAGTAGTAGTAGTAGTAGTAGTAGTAGTTGTAGTAGGAGTACTCGCTGTCATCATTCCTTTCCGAGCTTCGCCTGGTTGTGTCATAGTTACATGCATTGTTAAACTGCCCTTCTCATTTTGCTTTTGTATTTAAATTGCGCTTTGTTGTATATCACCTCTCTTCTCTTCAGAATTGTTCTTTTTATTCATTGCTTTTTTAAAAATTATATTCCCCTGCCTTGTTCCTGGGTTTTATTTTTGGATTTTGATCTATGCACGTTGAGTAAACACGAGTGATTATTATTATTATTATTATTATTATTATTATTATTATTATTATTATTATTATTATTATTATTATTATTATTATTATTATTATTATTATTATTATTATTATTATTATTATTATTATTATTATTATTATTGAAGAATTTGTTCAGTATGTAACTACGACAGCTATAAATCGTAATACAGTGCTATAATGCCCTTCTCCTTGGGCCTTGATGGCCGTACCTTCTGAAGCTGCATTAAAAACCAATGTTATTTCGCAGCAATGAGCCGGCATCTGGTAATACTTCCGTGCCTTTCTATTGGATTTGCCACATTCGACACACATTTGTAAGCAAGTAGCACTAGGTCGACAAAATGAATTGATATGTGCGTGTTCTCCATGCCTTATTGCTATGGTGTTGCTTTTTGTGCGCGTATCTACCATCAAAAACTGGTCTTCAACTGGTTTTAACCTGTAAAGGCCTATGCGTTCGCTGAATATTGTAGATAAAGCTACTTCGCCTTTACCGCTGCTTTGTTATTAGTGAAATTTTGCAGACAACTCGTATCCTATGGTCCTGATCCCTCACTGTAAGACTTGGCCCCGCTACTTGCCTGGGGCCTTAAGAAAAAAAATTGTAGAAATTGCCTTTGTCTATTGCGAAACTAGCTGCTGCCTAGCGGATGCTAGCACAAACTCGTGTGTCGCCAACTGTCGGCAGCGGCAAGAAAGCAGACGTTTCGGGAGGGTTTTTGCGTTTTCCACAGGAGCGGGGAACATGTAAAGACTGCATGCGAAGGTCTCCGACGTACGCTTGCTGGTCGCCCGGATGCAGTGCGCTTGTTTTCGACGTCGAGGAAAGCGACGCGCCCGTTAACTTCAATCCTCTATGGGGAATTCAGTTGTGCGTTGGAATGACTTTACATGTCCCAGGAGATGTGCGATGGCTATTCGACAGACAACACAAGAACGGTCGTTGACATCGCGTTAGAATAGTTTTGGTGCAGGCTCGAACGTTTCCAGGGCTGTTCCTTCCAGGTCTTCCCATGCGAGGTTGGCACACACCACGCAGACCGATGCTCCCATTGCTGTCTTGAACAGCGCTCTGCAGCATGTATCCATTGAAAGTGAAATATCCGTTGACTAAGCGAAACTCCACAAAGCGGCACAGGTCGTCGACCCCGAACGGGGAGTGCGCGAAGGTAGGGAGGGGTCGTTTCTTAAGGCTTTTCTGCAGCGTTCAATAGAATCAGTATAATAGATTATGAATAAACTTTCAATGATTAGGAAGTAAAAAATTTGTCACATCTCTACGAACTCATGAGCAACTCACAGGAGTCAACGACTGTCTCGGAAAGAAAAGGGGGGAAAAATAAATAAAAGAACTCAACCTTGCGGATTCTACAGAAATGTATGCCAGGACTGCCAGGCGTCTTATATCGGCGAGACAGGCAACTAGGCAAATTAAAAATTTAACAAAATCCATCTTACCATGGCTGTCGTTCACAATGCGATTAGGATTGAAGCAAAGTAGCGACAGCCCGTCTTGCTGAAGGCACCTTTATTCACAATTTGTAGCGGGGGCAATGGGCTTAGAATATTAAGTGCATTATTTCACGCATGCGCTGCCGCGTCCCCGCAGAACACAGCGTGCACACCTTCACAACTGCGACAGAGGAAGCTCCACTAAACGCGGCCTCCTAGACGCAACCAGTTTGTTCCGGTGCTGGCAATGTAGAATTACGGTGCAGCAAATCTGACTTTGAATCAACTACGGCACGACTGCATAGGCGTCTATTTTAGACGTAACCCGCTATACTAGAGTGCATCGCGCGCTAACTTGGCTGGCAGGCAGTGTAAGTTGTAAAGACATATGTTGTTCACCCATGAGAACAACATATGCCTATCAAACATTGAGTTGCAATACCCAAGCTGCTAGAGAACTCGTGGAATGAATGACAAGCTTACTTTGTTATTTGCAGTGGTATCGTGCATAAAATATTATGTGGTGTTTCTTGGTCTTATTCTATTTAACGCTCATTCGTGCTATTGGTATTCTTGTATTATTCGGTTTATGCCGCTTTTGCAGAAGTCCTGTCCGTTGTCACGTACATGTACCAATATGTATCTCATGTACACCAAAAACCAAGTGTTAGTGTATGTTTTTGGGCGCATAGACCTGTAGTCAAGCCTGTACCGAGCCTTTTTTCGCTGCGCCTCCGAGCATCTGGGGGATGTAAATAAATATTTGATTTGATTTAATGCCTTTATCTATTGGCAGCTACAAGAGCGGTCGTTCTCACTTTTATCAGCTGGGCATTGACTTGTAGCGTGCTCGCAGCAAGTCGATAGAGGGTAGAAAGAAAGATGTTATTAATCTCTTCCTCCCGATGGGTGTTCGTGCAGTTGCGCGCTATAAAGCGTCGCATCGTTTGGCTTGAGGAACGCGTGTGATGCGGGTTCGATTCGGCTTAGCACCGGAGATAAATTGTATTTGATTGTTATTATTTAAAGGCTGAAGAAAACAGACAGACACGGAAACGCCGACCAAGAAGTGGGCGAAGTATCCAAAGAATGGTAATTGCATTAAACGAAGGTTACGACAGTAACGGAAAGAAGCCAAATGACACATTGCGTCAAACATAAGGAATTAACGTGGATGAATGGATCGATGCTATAGGCAACCTCTTTGGAACGGGGCGGTGGGTTGCACCAACAAGCTTTTGGTATTATATTGCCTAATGGCCTATCTGTGTTATAAAAAAGAAAAAAAGAACATAGGAAGAATTCCTATCACTAAACTTTCTGAACCCCTTTTGGGAATTTTCTTTTTGCACGCCTACGCTGTTTGTCGTTTGCCTACTTTCCTTCCACCAATCTTCCTATTGCCTCTTACAAATCTCTTTTGCGGACATGTTCACGTTCCCTCTGCTGTCACAGAACTCAAGGGCTTCAACGAGGCCAGAGGTGCCTAAATCGAGCGCTCGGCAGACATCTTCATATTATAACGAAAATGGCGGGACACCGGCAGTATGACGACAATCCTATGACGAAACTCAAATTACGACTCTGGAACCAGCACGACGGAATCATGACTACAGTATAACAAAAGCATGACGATGGCCGTATGTTGGCGACGCAATGACCTCGATGGCATGAAAAAAGCGACGCAATCGCGATTGAATCACGACAGCCTGATTACGATGGAATGACGTCGATGAAACTGCAAAGGCGGCTATGACGATTAAGGTATGACGACAATTTGATCACGGTTCAGAAATAATGGCGATTGTACGACATAGTTGCGAGAATAACATGGCTAGAACGGGTTGATTATGACTGTGTGACGACGATGGAACTACCATGACCCGAAGGACATACTTATGGCATATTCGGGTGGTCGTTGGAGTGCACTCTGGTCGCCCTACGAAGGTAGTGAAAGACAGGTGTACAGCTGTTTTACGAGGGTAAACGAAGAAGCAAGACGTAATCCTACTTCCTTATATTCAGTGGACCCCACTTATACTAGCGGTAACGCTTAGTTGCTCTTTTAAATGGCTTTTGTAGGACAGTCAAAGCGCTCTGAAACGACCACCCGAATATGCCGTTAGTGGTTGAAGCTAGTAGAAAACAATTGGATAACATGGCGTAACACAGACAGACAGACAGACAGACAGACAGACAGACAGACAGACAGACAGACAGACAGACAGACAGACAGACAGACAGACAGACAGACAGACGTCCGTCCGTCCGTCCGTCCGTCCGTCCGTCCGTCCGTCCGTCCGTACCTTTACACCTAGACAGTGCCTGAAGTAGGCAAAGAACGCTGATCACATTAAAACGCGGGCGTACAGTGAGTGCGGTTGATGACTGGTACCGTTTCTTTCCTGGCGGAAGAGCGCACACTGATCTTCGCAGCGTACAGCAACTGTGTCGTGGCCTGCCTGTCTCGACTTTCCCATAAACCGACAGACACCACTGACCTAAAATTTGCATAGGGCTGCAGTTTTTGTAGTCTTCATCCTTATGGAGTTGCAAATAGCATGTTCGGGCCTTATCCGGTCCCGACTATGGCCCGGGCCCGACCCGAGTCCGGAGCCCTTAGGTCTGCTTACATAGGCCCTTACCTGATTGCTTACCTTGTCCGTGGACTGGGCCAGGCCCGGGTTCTCGTGCCAGCCCGGGCGCGTGCAGTGCTCTAAATTCCAAAGCCCCACATTTGTTTGCTGGCGTAAAAAACAATTACTGAAACTTAGGAGTCAGGACATGCCATTTCAGTACTGATCTTCACACGCGATTGGCATTATTTGCTTACTTCAGGCGTTTTGAGCCTATCTATCGTGTCAATCCACCTAGGCTCTTTCGCCGACACAATGGCCAAGTTGTCTTACAGCTTGGGTTGTGATCTCATTATGGTCGTTCAATTGTCGTCATTCAAGCTTTGTTATCTGACTCTCGTCATGCCGTCGTTGTCACGCTTTTTACGGCGAACCAGCTGGCCAAGTTTTCTAATAGCTTGGACTGCTAGGTATGTGCTCGTGGTGTTGATGCTGTCGTAGTCGTTGCAACATCGTCATTCTGGCTTCCCCAACTGCCTCTCGTCATGCCGTCGTCGTTACCTCATCTTCGTCAGGCCATCGTCGTCATACAGACTTCGTGGTACGGTTACCACACTCGTTGTCACCCGATTGTCCGCATATATTTTCATGCCATCGTCATCGTTGTGTCGCCATCATACAGTGGCCGTCATGCATTCGTCCCCACATTGCGGGCGTGATTCCGTGGCGGTCATTCTATCGTTGTCATTCTAACATCGTCATCCAACTCTCGTCATACCGCATTGGTACACAGTTATCATCATCCCATTGTCCTCCTGCCGTCGTCCTCATACTGCCTTCGTCGTTCCATCAACGTCCATCCGTCTTCATGATTCTATCGTAGGAATGATGCCGTTATTCAATCGTCATTATGCTGCTGATGTCATGCCATCGTTGTCATGGCGTCGTCTTCAGACAGTCGCTATCATGTATCTATCTTATATTGTCGCCACAATGCTGTCCTCGTCATGCCATTGTCGTCATTCCAGCTTCGTCATCGGGTTACCGTCATACCGTCGTCGTCAAAAAATCGTCGTCATACACTCATCGTCATCCAATAGTGCTCATGTGTGAGTCGCCATGCTGTCGTCGTTATACCAACGTCATCATTTATTGGTCATATTATTGTTATCATCGCGTTTTCGTCATACCACCTTTGTCATTCAATCGACGTCATTCCTCCTCGCATTCAGTAGCCGTTAGTGCATCTGCGTCGTACAGTCATTGTCTTGCCGCCATTCTCAAGCGTTACTATGGCAAGTGAAGGCCATAGCAACACGGAAGGATACCAGCTTAGGCGACATATAAGCAAACCAACGGTAGTCCCAGAATGACAACTACAGATATTGTCAAACAAACTTGACTTCAGAAATATGGTTGGTTGCTACACGCTAGACTGCTAATCGCATTACTATCGACATTCACTATGAGATGACGCCTGCCATAACTTTGTTAAATATTCTTTTTTTTTTTCACAGGAATCATTGGATTGATGTCTTGATGCAGCAACCTTGAGGTCACTTACTGCCCGCTGGAATACTTCATTAATGGCGCTGCAGATCATGTATGAATTAAGAATAAAGAATAAAGTTTGAATAATCCGTGACACCCCCATAAACTTATGTTGGGTAGCGTTTATTTGCGTGAGTCATTGGTTACAATAACTACTTACGGCGTCAAGGTCAAAGAAGACTGTGTTGATATCTTCACACTTTATTTATTTCTCTCTGTAGAGAAAGAGAGAAGGGAGGAAGGAAAGGCAGGGACGTTAACCAGACTTAGCCCAATTTGCTACCCTACACGTAAGGAGGGTATGGGGGAATGAAAGAAAGAGAGAGAGAAAGAAAACATGAGTCTTGAGCGCACTTTTACGTGCACCTAGCTATGTGCATCATGTCTACACTCGGGCGCTCAAGCCTGTCGCCTTCAGATGCTGGAGTACCGCTTGAATAGCTTTGTGGTCTGATGAGCTGTGAGGGTAGGCTAGAGATCACTCAACGACCAGATAACAGATGAACATTGATGAATTTTACTTAATCACACCATGGTGTCGTGCTTACAATATCAAGCCTAACGTGCTTGAGTGGCGGGTAAGCGAATCAAAATAGACGGATTCTTTCTAATTCTAAAGATTTCGAAATTGAACCTTGCGGTTAGCATTTACGACGCTCTACCTTTCCTCGTGTTATGGCCATGTTTCTTTGCTTTAAAACAAGACATTGTTGACAGATACTTCAAATACTGTGTAATATTCAGTTTAATTTATCCACTGAGTTGATGGCTGTAAAATTAGTGAATGCTGATGACACGAGCACAGCGAAAAAAATTAGAAATTGCTTCCCCGCAACACCAAGTCAGTATTCTCTTTGGTAATTATGATCTTTGCAGAAATTAGTGAATACCGCGTTTTTCCCCTATTTTCAAAGTAATACGAGGCACATACTAGGCATACCATTGTCCTCGGTCAGCTAAACCAGGCAACGACTTCATATGTTTAGAAATGGCGCACGTTAGGTCAGACCCGCATGCAAAGATTCATTCGTGTCGGTTAATTGAGGCGTTATACTCATGTTTTTAGCCGCGTGGGAGACTGAGAATTGAAATGAATTCCGGGGCTTTACGTGCCAAAACCACCATTTGATTACGAGCTACGCCGTAGTGGCGGACTCCGGACTAACTTTGATCACCCGGGGCTCTTTAGCGGGCCACCAATGCACGGTACACGTGCGTTTTTGCATTTCGCCCCAATCAAAATGCGGCTGCCCCGGCCGGGATTCGATCCCGCGACCTCGTGCTTAGCAGCGCTACACCATGCTAAGCCACCGCGGCGGGTAGGGAGAACGACATTTGTCACTGGCTTCCAATGGGGCGAAAATGTGGTTCAAGCGGGCATACCTTGCAAAATCATAAGCAGGCAAAATTTTAAGCTGTGTGCTAATATCACTAGCAATTAAAATTCCTACTGTAACTGTTCGACAGAAACAGCTTCGCTGAAAATTTTGCAGAATTTTGTGCGGTCGCACATGCGCTCTGCGTTTCTTAGATTGTCAGGATGTACCTTGATAATATTTCAGCCATATAATAAGAATAATTAGAGAAGAACAGAACGTCTGTAATGCATGTCGCAACGTAGCGTTTTGCAATTATACGTTCCACACTGAGGTAGCATCTTCTAAGCTATGTAATCTAACAGTTATAAAATTCCAGAAGTAGGCCTTTAGTAATTTTACCTAATTAACCAGACGCTCTTCTGCTTAAAAACCCGGCCTTCTTCGTTTCTTCACTCTTCTTCCTTCCAAAGCAGTTTTACAAACATATCCTACCAACAAGTCTAGTATTCTAACATGAACTTAAGGGGACGTTACAGCTGGGAGAGCTCCTATCTTAGTACATCGGAAATTGGCAGTCGTACTTCAGAGGAACCACTGCCCCAAACCTGATCAGTTATCTTGAATTTAGAAGGAAAAGTGAAAATGTGGCGGCTTCTAAAAGCCATGTTTTATTTCGACTGTCTACATTTATACGTAATTCTTAAAAGATTGCAAAATATCAACAAACTAAACCTCAAGTAAACAACTCTGTGCCTAAGAAACTAAGAACGATATCACAATTCTGTAAACTGTACCTTACTATACATCGAAAGCGGACAGCAACGATATATCATATACGTCATCCTGAAATATACCACTAATTTGTGAATGCTGCATTTGAAAACCCTTGTAAACATTGTAAAAAATGCTTCATGCTTCAATTTTTGTGCAAGTTTACCAATTTCCTGCAATTTTTGTAAAAACATTCCTGATATGAATCAAACTTCTATTTGCTGATGTCACTGTAATTTAACTTTCTCTCTTAATCAAAGTTCTATTTACTGATGTCACTGTAATTTAGCTTTCTCTCTTAAATGCAACATATTTTGTTCAAATTGGTTCAGCAGTTTTCTCATAAGTCCATTACTGCGTTTGCATGTATTTGAGTAGCCGGCACCAGAGATAGGCTCGAGCTAAAGCTTCCTCTTAAGCAATGGGTCACGCGGGTTCCATAGGAAACCCATGAAACAGAACCCTAAATTATACGCCAGCCAGTGGCCACAGTTGTGCACAAATAAAAAAAAACGCTCAAGAAAAAAAAAGTATAATCAAGGAAAGTTTCGCGAGAACCGTTATCTCGGCCAGACATACCTCCGGAATGGCGACGAGCTTTCGGGCCAGGTGTCTAGCAAATCGTCGATTCATCGTCGAGCTGGCCGTCTTCCCGATAACGCTGATACATAAACGCACTCGTTTCCAAGTGCAGAGGTGAAGCAACAGTGCCAGGATGTGCTTTCTTGTATTGTGTTTTCTTTAGTTATGCGTCGTGGCTTACATCATAGCGGAAATTTCGAATTATATAGGTTGATAAGCCCAGTGGTGGCGAAAAAGTGAAAGTGAATGAATTGTCCCTATTTCTTGGACAGGTGCAATGGCAGAGAATCACGAAAGTGTAGGCGGTACAGGTCCCAATATTGATCGGGAAATGGCTTCTGTCATCAAAAATGAGAAAACGTTATCGTGTCCCCTGCTCCTCGAATCATTTTGCATACAAACTACAGAGCACGCGATAAACCTGACACGGGGGCCTCTCCTTGAGTATACCCGTACGCATTGCGTCATTCGACACGTATATAACGATGACCGCAGTGCACCCCGTTCATTGTGCACGAGGCACCCGTATAAGGCATCTGAAACGCAAAACAAAGTTTTCTTTTGTTTTCTGTTGGCAAGTGTACGTGTTTTTTTATACAAATATATCGGTATAATGCGTCGTATTTTCCTTTGCTGTTATGAATTCTTGTCACGTGCTTACTGTCATAAAGTACGTCAAGCACGTTTATCCATAAGAAAGGCGGTCACTGACCAAGCCTCGGATTACAGTCACGAGCCCACGTGTCGTATTTAGGGCCGGGACAGTTGCTTCGACGCTTATCACATTGTTCTGAGAGTCTTCTATTGAGCAATACAGGGGTGTGACCAGAAGGCAATACGTGATCGCTTTACCTGCCCCCTTGGTGTTGCTACGGGTGCTACTCGTTTAACGGGTCATTGCATGTCGTATAGTTGTGAAAGCAAGGTGGACCCTTTGTAGCAACCTAGAGATTTTGTTTCTTTTCCACGGATTGACATCAAGCCCGTGAAAGTAACAGTGGTGCGATAGATAAAGACACACAGCATGCTGATGAACGCACAAGGGAAGGGCTATTTGCAGAGCTGAGCCCAGACCAATGACCGTCCCTGTGCAATATGTTTGAAAACCAGTGTTTCAATGTTATCACCTTTTGCTTATTTGTAGTTTTCGTTAGGCAACAAGCACGCAACAAAAGTAAATCAACCCTTCGTCGTGGCTGAGAAAAGAGCCAAGTCCTTGTCGTTTCGTCTCTCACGTAGCCAGAATACGTAGCGCGTAGCGATATAGCGGTGGAGCCCGAATACTAATGCTACGTTAGTTTTTCGTAATATCTGTCTCTAGCTTGACAGTTAGGAGGAGGTGTCTCCTTAGGCTCTTTTGAGGTACGGCGGTAAGATAAATAAATGTAGCAGTTGTAAACGAATCGATATTGTATGCCGAAATTGTGTCACTGGCAGTGAACTTGAAGAAGAGACGGACATGCAAAGATTAGAAGACAGGTTCACGCGCAAACCGTCATCTCACTCCTCATGCTATTGGAAGGATGTTATAATTATTGCATTTTCTGTTCATGCTATAGGGATAGCGCACCCTAACAATGGTCTGAAGTGTTCGGACTCTTGATTTGGAAAGATTGAAATGTGGTTCGCTAGGCACATCTCATAGCTTATAAGGTACAGCATGCGTACTTCTCTACAGTTCTTCAGATTACATTAAAATTATACAAGTCACATTTCGTAGTTAAATTCAGCTGCCTTGCCACAAAGTTTGTTCCGCTGAAGTGCATTAAGCAAATCGCTTACTACAGGCACCGATATAACAAGCGTCAATTACACTTTTTGATGTCACGACAAGAAACTTTGTAATCACAGTGTAGTCGCTATGCGAAAACAATTTGTTGAGAGATTTGAAGCAGTCATAGTCTATGAAATAGCAGGTATTGCAGCCTGCACATTACTACATGCTTTTAATGGAGCGGACGTTTCACACGTCCGGTAATTACCTCCGCATATGCTGTGCAATTCGCAAAGGCATGCTTTTGATCTAAAGCCAGTGCGTGAATCTTTAGCACGACTTTTCCATGGTGATGTAAGACGAACCCGAATATTGTCCTGAATTCCAATAGCGGCGGCGTTACCTTATGTTCCTGTCTCGTTTCCACGATTACAGTCGTATCCGCTAATGTGACGGGT
The DNA here is from genome assembly GCF_050947875.1 of Dermacentor variabilis. NCBI lineage: Eukaryota > Metazoa > Arthropoda > Arachnida > Ixodida > Ixodidae > Dermacentor > Dermacentor variabilis. Next base: position 93,269,941 of record NC_134569.1, on the reverse strand, counting down.
ATCCGTCGGGCTGATTACAGAAAGCAATAAACACAGGAAAGATCGCCAACCGCGATTCTATATAATTTCCTCCGACGTGAGTTTTAGATCTTTCTGTAGTGACCTAATTCCCTAATGATCTGTAGCTATGCAGCCACAAAAAATATTGTCTGAATTATCCCACTTTCTGTCTTTCCAAAGCCGTTCATTAACACTCTTTCTTACTGGATATACAGTGTAGCGAATAAGGCTCTTCTAACGCGGGGGAGCGTGCGCTCTGTAAAAAAAAGGAAAAAAAAAAGAAAAGGAACGTTCCTTGCAGTCTAGTCACTGACCAAGAAAATGAAGATCAGATCTGCCAAATACGATATTATGCTGGCAATGCCCATATCTCTAAAAAGGGACAGTCCGTATATTAAAACACCAATACATAAACGTGTACACAGTGTTTCTTGTTATCTTTTTTCCTTAGCCCTATTTCACTTCGTATAACTTTCTATTACTCCGGCACGCAAAAACAAGAGCTGTCGTCCAGAAGGAGCATATTTTGTCTTAGAGCCGCGGTAAGTGGTTTAAGTAAAGAAGAAAATGAAATCTATAAGAGCAGTTTGGCGTGACAGGGAGAGGGGTTAATGGGATAAGGAGAAATACACATACAAGTATAAAATGTAACAAGCATCCACAACACGGAAACCAAGGGCAAAAACGCACGTCTCTTTCGGTACCGGCCTTTTCGGACTTTGTCCCCCGAGCCAGCACGCATTAGCTTGTTGATGGATATTCGTTCGATCGCGTAGTGCCATTGGCTCCTCCCTGTATTTCTTCCCCTAGTGCAAGAACAAGCAGAAACAACTTTGCAGGCTACGAAAGTTGGCAGAGCGTGTGCAGGCCCCTGTCACGGTCTTTCCTTGCCTTTATCAACGCACGCTGTCCGCAGTACGCGGAAACGCGAATATGACTGGAGGAAGTGTCTACAGAGAATGAAACAATACCCATTTGACTCGCAACACTGCAGAGGCTCTGACATTGTTTTCCGCAGTTAGAAAAAGAAAACAAATGGGTAATAAGCATACCTCGGCTCTCTTCACACAGCGTTTTATTTGGCTGATTTCTTGGTCGATGGCGATATATTGGCACGTTACCAGTAAATTGACTCACTCGCTCAGTTCACTTCTTCTGCACCACCTCGGTGGGCCCGGTCTCATAGGAATGCTTTTCCAAGTCAGGGTGCTTAATATGGTGACGTTCCCACCGGGTTTATACCTCCTGTGCAAGCTTCGCTGGTGCAGTGCTGCGAGATAACGCTAAACATTGCGCTGCGCTCAGCCTCGGCCAAGCCATGGCTTCGCGGAAGGCTCGCAGCCATCTCATCCACGATGACGTGAATGGTAATGTATACGAAAAATTGCTTGTGTGTTTTATTATGCACATAAGAACTTGCAGTTGTAATGACTCTGCCATAACCTGCTGTCCTACAATGGTCAACGATGTGTCAGATGCTTGCTTGAAATGAGAAATCGTCGAGGAACAGAGAGAGAAACGCTTATTTGTTTTGAGGATAGCCACCTTCATTACAGGGTGGTGCCCCGATAGAGGACCCTATTGGTGCCTTATCAAATCTTCGGGAGGTCCATATTTGCTTCCTCGGGCGAATGTTCAGAACTACCTCCTAAGGCTCTCCGGTTGCCCGGTCACGAAAAATTGCTCCGTAGGCAACTTGAATCTTTTTGTCCTATGGCCTGTCGGTCTTCAACGTTCACCCCGCGAGCCCCCTTTTATATCGCTCCCTGATACCTCCCTGCACTTCCCTAGTATACGGGTTCTTTCGCTGTCAAGTACTGCGAACAGTAGCGCTGGTCGCAATCGACGCTGACCGAGTCCACTTTGTCACTGTGCCTCGAAACCCTTCGCCCCACTCAACGCTTCGCTCAGGGGCCTCGCCTTTGTCATAAGGAGCTTTAGAAATAGCGAACCTACAGTCAGGAGATGCTACTGGCCAGGGGAGACACCGAGCGCAAAGGAAGTACTAAAGAATGAAAAAAATATACTTTCCAAGGAATTGGCGCCTTGGCTTCCGCAAACACGTACGCTTCGGAATGTCATTTCTAAAATTCCTTAATGAATAATGGTGCACGAGGCAGTTGCGAAGCGTCGTCAAGGACGTGACAGGAGTTAAGCGATATACTGGCAGGGCTTTGCTGTTTGTGATGTGCAGCTCTGCAGACCACCGCAATTTTTTTTCGCGCCCTTTCAGTAGAGATTTCTGGTCGATATTTGCCCCTCTCGTTCACTCCTGAACCTGACCACATTCGATCGCGGAGGACTCCCTGCTTTTCCGTGCCTGGTCAGCGACCTCAGGCCGATCGGTTTCGCGAGAAGCGCTCTTTGTGCAGCGCATTGTTGTCGGTGTCGCTTGCGCCTCTGTGGAGGCATGGCGAAAGTCGGCTTCCCAAAATCGTTCCGCTGGGCACTCTTGCAATACCCGCGATTGTTATCGCAGACTACACGCCACTAATTCCTTTTCTGCGCGGCGTTTCCATTGCCAACCCCGATTGTTTGCGTTTCGTCACTGCCTGCAAACTGTGCGAGAGATTCTGCCATCTTCCAGCTGGCGCTGATTTGGTTTCGTGGTACAGTGGAGTGTTATATATATATATATATATATATATGATCATCTCGCCGACATTTTGCAAAGGCCATATTTCTGGCACAACTCATGACCAATATTTGCGATTTACTACTGCGGCTGTTTGTTCACGGCTTCGTCAGTGGCTGGCGCCTGTCCGTAGAGACAGCAGTGGGGATGTTACGCAAAAGTGACTTTTGCTTTGCGACGAGCTTTTAGATTTCGAAGATGACGTAGCGCAACGTCCACGAGTTTGTTATCGGCTGCAATCATTACCGTAACAATGGCCCGGCCGTTACCAAATGTTCGATTGGCCGACTTCTCTGGGGTTTCTTTCTCTTTTTTTTTTTCTTGACTGATTTGGCGTGTCTGCGCCATTCCATAGCAACCGCTCCGACACCATGCTTCATGGAAGCCACTGATTTCTGCCTGTTCTTATGTTTATTTTTACAACGTCGCTGGACTTCTTTTTGCAAGAAACAATTGCGCGGGTCATTGCATACCGATGTTCATGTTTAATAATAAAAGTGAGCTCAAGTGGGGGTTGAAAACGCTAAGTACACTGCAGTCCACTGTTAAAAGGAACACAAAATTACTATTTTGAGGCTCACTACACCCTCGGTTGTGACACGAAGGCTTCGGCGATATCATTATCAATATGAGTTATCTTATGAGTCAAATCAAGCACATTCTTTGCAACGAACATGATTAGGCATTCAAATCATGTTTGTTTATGGAGTAGGTGTTTCTATTATGAGCGAACCGTGCTGTGCATTTCTTTGTCCGCTTATAGTGACTTGTAATATACTCAGCGCATGTGGCTGTGTTTTCAGCTCAACTACATTTACTCGAAGATCACGACCTTGGTGTCACATTTCTAAGCTACCCTCAGTTATGCGTCAACAATACCCTTTTTTTAATTGAAATGATAGAAGATGTTGGCAAGCAGATCTGGCGCCGCCTGCCCCTTGCCTCATAAACAGCTGCTGTATATTACATTTTGCTGCACTTCTGCACATAGATCGTTTAAAAAAAAAGATTACAGAAACAGGAAATCCCTACACAATGACATCAAAACATAACAGCTAAAAGCACAGAGGCATTAGAAAGAAACTCTCGAATGAACGAAGCGGACAAGTATTACAATATCTCACTACATACAGAGCTACATGAAATGATAACTAGCACTTTTGTGATCAAAAGGCATTTTGCATCCATTAGAACGACACGCTTCATTTTGTCATTCGAATTATTTAATAAACGTTCCGCAACTGCCGTAGGAGCACTCCGCTATACAGTACTACACTTCCTCATGACTATTCCTCAGAGTGTGTTTTTTTTTCTGCCGCTCTGTCTTTATCAAACTAAGAAAAGCATCGTCATGATCCCAGTACTGTCTTCACTATTTCGCCAGAATGTTGAGTGGGAGGCGTTCAGGGCGAGGCACCCATTATTCATTATGCTGTTTCCCATCTCCCAGTTTTCTTAAAAGCGGGCCTCTCTTTATCTTCGTTGTGTCGCTCGTTCGTCACAAAGAAGTTACATAATATTAAGCTTCAAAATTGTTGGCCATAAAGACGTGACACTTTTCGGAAAACATTACGCTGCAGAATTTCAACCTTTGTCAGTTTTCTAAATAATACGGTTGACTGCCTGCTACGAGACGGGTAATGTAATAACTGTGGGACACCTCACAAGGCAATGTCCATGTTTATTTGTACATTTATCTTTAACTTTCAACTTATTTGTCCCGTTTTCATGCCCAAATCCACTGCTGCCTGCTCGAAATCTAGGTTCAATTGGGAGAATTCCAAACTAAATAATTGGCGATTGTGTTTAGATGAGAGAAACAATTGAATTCAGCACAGTTCTCTTGCTAATTCGACATCTTCACTGCTTGAGCAAAGAGCAGCACTACTGACAAAGGCGCTGTCACAAAAAAAGGCTAGGAAAATTTCCATTCATAGTTTTACTGAACTATCAAAATATATCGCTAGCACTGAAACAGTTGCCTCAAACTTCTTCGTTGATAATTCTGCCAAGTATTGGCATATATAATAGTGTGCATTAGCAGTGCTGAATGGAAATGTGACTTCTTGCTTGCGAGTAGCTCACTTTCTTTTCTTTTTTCTGTTAGCATTGCTATGTTTCTCTTAATATGCAATTTTTCAGGTATTAGCCATTGTTTTGTATAGAATCATTATTCTCTCAGTTTCAGTGAAAGAGAACTGCTCCCGATCAAGTGAATGTGCTGATATACAGATTGTTAACGCAAATAGACTGTACCATTAGTTCAACCGATCTTACCCATCTGGTTTTTGGCTGAGGTCGGCCTAGCCTTTTTCTTTTTCTCTCGCTTTGCATGAGAGCACACACAAAGTTGCTTTTCTGACAGTGCGTGAAACATCAAAGACCTTGCCCGCAAAACCAATTAAAGAACAATTTTAAAAAACACTGCCATTTTTCTACTAAATGAAGTTCTGGTAATCTTGTTCTTTAAGTCACTAGCACAAGCAGGACACGATCGCCTGACTTCCTTATGAGTGCTGATTGATGCGGTACATTAATACGCGTGCAGAACAGGCGCAAAAATGGCATTACCTTGCCAATACTCTAAATTTTAATGCCATTTGCGTGATACCACACCGACAAACTTACTGTCATATCCTAATGACATTCGTTATTTACTGCATTTACTAGAACTCATTCGACTGAGACATGATTGCTCTCGACGCGTAGCTTGCGCAGTACCGCATAATTGAAGTATTTGAAACAGCATCTATTATATAAAAAGTAACCTATACGTAAACGCTTAACTGCGACGCTCCTGTCAGGAGTTGTACTCGGCGAACGGGTTCGACGTCGCAGGCGCCATTTTTGTTCTTGGCTTCAGAATTGACATGTAATGGCCGATGTTGCTACGGTCGGTTACAACACTGCTTAAGACAGCAGCGAACTCAAGTTAGTGGCACGATAATATGCTTACTTTAAGATTTCACCATTCATGAAGGCAAAATAGACTACGAAATGCATATTTATCTTTTGATTAGCACCCAAAGGTTTATTACTTCAGAAGACGCTGCCATCGATATATGCGTGTCAAACTTCGTTAAGTATGAGCGTGTGGCAGCTCCGCCCAAAAAAGAAACGGGTTTACGGAATTTAGGGCATTAACCTTTGAATGTCATTTATTGTGCTTGTGTGGCGCATGTACAACTCCGAACTTACGACACAGGTGGTGTTTGAGCTTTGTTTTCGTAGACAGCAGCAGGTAATGCCACTTCACCTGAGCCGCTCGACATTCGTTATGAGGCGAAACCCGAAGCTCAAGACATCTGGATTTCGAGCATCGTCAGCAAGGAACATTCTTGTAGCAAACCATCCCTGTAGCATACCCCTGCTGCCGTACCTGAGGATCAGACAATTTATCCACAAGGCTTACATGGTGAAATTGGTACATTCCACAATTGATGAATGATGAACGTCAGACGTACCATTCCATTTCTTCAGGCATTTCTTAAAATGCCGGAATGAGAAATTAAGCAATTATGACGTGAGCCGCTTGCGTCTGGCACCGTTGCACCTCCCGCCCCCCCCCCCCCCCCCCGCCCCCTCTCCGCTCACATCCCTTTCTTTTGTACTGCACTTTGTGCTCCTTTGTTACATGCTGTATAAATTTCTAATTGTGTAAAATTTCGAGCCCAATATGGCTACAAGGACCCTATTTCCTAGTAAGGGATCCAACTAGCGCATAGTGATCGCTACCTCGAGCATATTTGTTGAAATTTGTACATAGGCTATAATAATGTAACAAAACATTTTAGAAAACAAAACAGTCAATTCCTGGATGACTTAGGTGATGATTCTGAACGGGCATTTTGGGAGATCTGTACTGTATTCAAATATATGCATCTAGTTATTGTTATTCAGGAGACGCAGATGTTGAGCCAGCCCCCGGGTTTTCTTTTTTTTTTTTTTAGTGAGTGCTAAGTGTCGGTTGTCTTTAGTTACGGCTCTCGTAAACCAAGGCCGTTGGATCCGAAAAATAAGCTCGCGGCTTCTTTAGTCAGAAACGAGTAAGCATTTGCGCTTGATTTCTAATATTAGCAGCTACTAACTGCTCTTAACTGTTCGCATCCTGCACTGTGTGGGCTCTGTCTGCTAGCCAAATAAGCGGCCTTTCTGCCTCGAGGGAATCGCATACAACGACGGGCTTCCTTAAAGGACAGCCGCTAATCGATTAACGCGCATCATTTTGTTCCAGCTTTCCTTATACTTAGCCAGCTCAGGCGTCCGTGGTGGGCATAATTATTAACTTCCGGGTAATGATCACTGCAGAAAGCGCTCGAGGACAGGACCAGAGGAAACGTTGGCAGCCACACAGGCAGCGAAAAGGCGATACTCTTAATTTACAACTCTTTCACGTCTTTATATGCCGGCTATACGTATAAGAAACTAAGGGGTCCTTTTCTTACAAACTTCCTCGAGCCCAACGGCCCAGCAGAAGTACGTGTAGATTTTCGGTAAATATTACTGCCACTGTTCGGACATGACTTTTTCAGATATCACACGAAGAAAAGCGTGACCGCGTCATCAAAACAAAAGCATAATGCTGCAAGAATTTTCTCTTCTTTTATTGAGGTGCAAGTTTCTGTGGCATTGTTTATAACTGTGAGAGCTGGCGAATAGTTGGGAATACCGTTCTGGAGTGTCTTGCGCCAAGGACAGCCTTCCTGACGAATGGTATAATAGACATGGTGTTGACAGCGACTGGTATAGTGATGATATGTGTATGGGCTATCAAGTAAAAACAGCATAGTTCCATCTTGGTTGACGAAACCAGAAAAAAAACTATTCCGAAATCCTAACGGCTGGCGCTGAACACACGAAAGAAGTTACACTGAAACATATTGCCATAACGTCATATTGTTTGCGGTGATGGACTTGCCGAATTTTATGGAGCTATGATTTGATTTGATTTACCACTTAGTGCTAAAATGGTGCGACTTCTCAAATTGATTTAGGAGACGCTTTACCTGAACCATCGGAACAATGCATGAGCTGTTTCCAGTACTTGTAAGCAGTTTGATAAAGGCGATAGGCGCTTATGCCTTATTTACCTGCATTTTTTCACATCCTTTGTGTGGCGCAAGTGAGGACTGCCACAATTATTTAACACAAGCACAAGAAAGTCGTTTCATGTCGGAACACGAGAGTTTTCCAAAATGGAAATAAACATAGGATAAACGCCCTCTAGGAAATATTTGAAACTTTTGGGCTTGCCTTGTCCAAAAATATTCATTCACCTTGCTTGAATTTCCTTTATTCACCGTTGTACTCTCGGTACTTTCCTATCACGAACAGCATGCACACACCAGCGTTTTCTGACAGGGAACTGGCGAGTTCAGAGCTTTAATAAGGGATGTGCACTCGAGAGTGATGACGGTTATTTTCGTGGACAATGTAAGCCCCAAATTCTGGAAAGGTTTTTAGTCTGGAGCTATTCCCGCATATAGGAGTGTCGAAAGTACATAGAGAGTGACGGCAAAAAAGGGAGAGTGAAAGAAAGGCAGGGATAATTACCAGAAAAATAAAGCTGCTTGCTAAGTAAAACTAGAGGACGGGTGGGTAGCGGAAGGAAAAAATAAAATACGCAGAAACTCCAGTGTAGTTGTCTAAGTATGCTTAAGCATTGGGCCACTTGCACATTTCCGCACAGCCCGATGTCATAATCAATCTTATCAAGCTTGATACGACCTGTATAAACCCTTATCAGCCCTTATCGGTCCTTATCAACCTCATCGAAAGAGATCCGACCCTTATCAACCTGTATCGGTTCTGATAAACCTCATCGGATTTGATCAAACGCTTACAACCCTTATCGGTCCCTATCAACCTTATCAGAATCGCTCCGACCATAAACCCTTATCGCTCTTCAGTACCTTATACATTCACGTCGAACCATTATCAACCGTGATGGGACGCATATAACCTCTCATCACTCCTTATCATCCCTATCAACTAATTGTCTGCTTGTGTGTCTGTGTTGCGCCACGCCAATCGCATAAGCTCTCAGAGATTGGTGGCATTTCAGTCAGTGATGGAACTCCGCTCATGGAAAGCGCATTCCGCGACACCGAAATGCATCGGGGATGTGGCATGTTTCAGTTTTCGCAAAATTCGGATCTTCCTAATGCCTACAATGCTCCAAGTCGGCCTTACATGTGGTAATGGAGATTTCTCTCGTTTCACCATTCCCAAATCTTTCAACAATGTCTTCACAGAAACTCATTTCCTTTGACGTTTCTTTGTACCACACCGGTACAACACATTCATATGGTTCAGATATACTCACCTTATGCAAGCGTGCTTGTTTCACCCAGTTGGTAAGGCACTCGGCTGCAAAGGAAGGTTCTAATCTCGCCCCCCGTAACGTTTTTCCTTTCGGATTTATTATTATTTTTTTATATAGAGCGCATCGTGTTACGCGTTACGAACGGACAGACAGACCGACGGACAGATTTCCTGAGTCGCCTAAGAATGCTTAATGCTTACGCAATAAAAGGAAGAAAGTAGAGACAAGCGAGACATGCCAGCTTCCTATCCTCGACGTTCTCGTCAAGCGCGAAGAAATAGCTCGTCGTTCAGCATGTTCAGAAAGAGTACGCACACAGGTCGCTACTTGCATTTCAGTTCTTTGAACCCCAGAAGAAGTCTGTAGTCATATCGCTTGTGAACCGCGCGAACAGGACCTGCAAAAAAACCGGAAGACGTCACTGCTGACGTACAACACTGTGATCGGGAGCTCTCTGAAAGCGGCTACCCTGACTCGTTTGTGCGTTCCGTGTAGTGTCAGCTAGCACTTCCTGCACGCACCAGCGGCGTGCGTCTCAAGAGTCGTGCTCCTGGGCCGTATGTTCCTGGGGTCAGCGAGCACATCGCGCGTGTTCTACGCCCCTACAGTGTACAAGTTGCGCATGGGCACACAAAAATGTTAAGACACTCCGTAGTAAACATTAAAGACAAGCTACCAAACGAAAAACTCCCAGGCGTTATTTGCCGCATTCCACGCGCAGACTGCGATCGAAGTTACGTCGGCGAGACAGGTAATTTCCAGCAAGGACTGAAGCAGCGCATGTACAGCGCTAAAAAAGAGGAACGTATCTTTGAATGCTCTCGCCGAACACGCAGAAATGACTCGCCATGAAGCAGGGTTGGACAACGCAAAGATAATGGAAATAAGAAAAGAACTGGACTTCTGGGCTTCTTCTTGAATCCCTGACAATGCGGACAACGGAGCACGCCCTTAATCTCAGAGATGGCAACACACCCCACTTGTACGCACGTTGGTTACGTCACATTCTAAGGCCTACATGACCGGATCATTTGCGCCTTCAACTTCATTGTAAACAAGGCTACTGTGCGGGAGCCGAAACATTTTTCCTTTTATGTGCTTTCGTGGTCGGTGTCCCCTTTTAACTGTTGTCAGGCGAGACATACATGCGAGCACAAGGGGCAGACGTAAAAATATAAAAAGAAAATAGAGAGCGCGAAAGAGAATACCAAGACACAATGTACACAATTACTGCTGCTCACAGCCCACGGTAACAGTTAACGCTATGTCAATGCTAAAGTAGCTTGTGTGATTTTTTTCCCTCCTTAACAATGCATTCGCAGGCCTCTGTTGCAACGGCTTGCGATTCCGGTATTCCAGCGTGGGCGTTTATTACAATCGTATGTGATCAACGCGAGCAAACGCTGTCACGAGTGATCGTCTCTGTATGCACGGTATTGAGGGCAATCACGAAAAACTTGTTCAAGGGTCTCCTCGCTACTGAAGTTATCGCTAGAACCTTTGTCGGGCCTTCCAATACGAAAGATAAAATATTTGGTAGAGGCTACTCCTATTCACACTTTATAAAGCAGGCCAGTCTCGCTACGGCGGAGTCCTTGTGGAAGGGTGAGTTGTGATCATTCGATTTGTTGTTTTTAAGACTCCATTGACTTGAGAAGCATTTGTGCACGAGTGCTCGAAAGCGCGAGCTAGCAGCAGCACAGAAGGAAGCTGTTGTAAGTGAAAGCAGAGGATATAAATAAATATACAGCGAAGCTGCCCAGCAAGTCAACGTTTCACAATGCGATCTTGGGCACTTGCCCTTCATTCGCCGTTCGGCAGACAACCCGCTGCTTCCCGACTAGTAGGGAGCGTTCGTGTACTTAATATATCGCCGGACTTGCGAAAAAACAAAGTCTTATATATTCCCATAGCATGAACACGGATGGGAAAAAAAAGCATCCACACTACCTACAAGCAACTCGACTTAGCTCTTTGAAGAAGTCGACAGGAGGCTATCTGTAAACAGAGCACACCGGTCTCTCACGGTGAGTTAGCACTTCATCAATCAGCTCCTGTCCTGCCTCATAAGTGGCCGCCACTTTCTCTACTCCATCTTGTGCCACCCTGAACAACAGCTGCAGGCCTCTCTATCTCTCCACTGCGGAGCTGCGCTGTGTGAGAGGAGGTTGATTTCGAAGTTTTGGTCCAAAGCTTCGTGTGTGCTTTCTTCGACAGGAGCACCAAAGTGGCGAATATTGCAGCTCATGTCTGTTTTCTTTGCGTGGGATGTAAAATTTTGTTGCCGGCTTATGTCTGTCATATGTTAATAAAAAAACTTAAAAGATAACAGCAGGCTCGCGGTAACATGTGCAGGTTCCCAGAGAAGTTGCGTCGAATGAACGCGCTAAATGCAGGCATCCTTAAAGTATTGTTTATATGTGGAATGTAGAGAAAGTTCATGTGGATTTGTTTATTTAGTGGAGTTATTAGGCTTCCTTGATAGCTGCGTTGCTGAGCATCCGTCTGTATGCGTGATTACAGAGGCGGAAATTTTGGACATATTGAACCATCGCTTCTAGCGGCCGAGTGGTGGAAGTTGAGAGGCGGAAACCGCTCTTGCCCAATGCCTAAGAGGCAACAAAGTGAAATCTAGTCAAGGACGTGGTTTATACATGTTTAGCCGAGCGCTCATACGGTTTCCTGCGGCCAAATTTTCTTTACGGAAGCACATGAAGCTTGAAGTACAGGAGTTTGGAGATCTCCAAATTTTGCGCAGAACAAATTAATTCTTTAATTAAGCGGTAAAAGGAATAGACTGGAGAATGGAGAACCACCCATGAAAAAGCGAAAAAAAATGCCTTCCTACGTAGTAGCTATTAAATGATCTGATATCTTTTGAATATGCGTTGACTGATTTGTTTACTCCTCAACCTCCTTCGCAAACGCTACTAATTTCTTTCACATCCCTTTTCTACAAAAACTAAATTGTTCTTTCAAAATTGCGATTTGTCACGTGCCTAATATCGGGTATTTAATAAATGATTTTAATATTAATGTACTTTTGTTCAAATAATCTGCTGTTCAATATTTTACCATGTATTGTGTATTGCTGATCTATTTGCCAACTTTTATTCTCTCATTTGCCTGGGCAGTGGAGAAATTTGTGCCGCATCTCGATATCTTTTGTAGTGTTCCTTAACGCTAACAATGCGTAACCATGTGCAATTGCCAACACTTGCACTGTGGCATAAATTATAGCATGCAATGTTCTAGGCACACACCTCCCCTTACTTCCACCCCAATGGCGGAATGCTCAATGGGCATTCCGCCATTGAAAATATTTTTGTAGATGTGGTTTATGTACTCAGCATTATTTACCTTTAAAAAACACAAAGTTGCTAAAACGAGCTGTTTTACTATCTATGAGGAAGGACTACGCACTGTTAGCAGCCGGTCGTTGTAGCGAAAACTGCAAATTTTTCAACACGCTCGACACTGAAAAACGAGTGGTATATAGCTGAATGTATATATTGAACATAAGGCAGTATGTCTAGCGTGTTTATTTTGGCGTATTACTTTTTGTTATTATAGTTATATGCATTATTTAGCCACTAAATTGGTAGAAGTGACAAAAAACACCGTAAAGATGCGTTGAAAACTTTTTTTTTTTTTTGCTCGGAACTTTCTCCTGACTTAGATCACTCACTGCAGTAAGAAAGGTTCACAAACCTAACACCATGTTTACATTGTCGTTCCTTCTTTATTGCTTCTTTTTTTTATGCTGCACGAGAGACCTCTTCGGGTAAAATAAACAACTAATAATACAACAATAGCGCGCCGATGAAGCTACTTGCTCACCAAAGCAAGACAATATTGCGCAAAGTTTCAACAAGGTGTGGTAATACAGGGTAGCTGTGGGATGGCGAAATAAATGGCAACTATTTTTAACCGATGCTATACCGCAGTGGGAAATACTTGGGACGAAACAGGCGTCGAACCGGCGCTGCTTATCATTCGAACACGTAAGTGCATAGGTACGTGACTTTTATAAAGATAACATGAATTAAATGCACATAATGAGCCGCAATTAATTGGTCAAAGTTATTAAGTAAGAAAAAACAACAGATACTTCCCTGTTTTTAAAGTCGGCACAGCCGTGAACTGATTGAGAGACTGCCTTAGGAAATGATAAAATTTATTCCGTGCATTCACAACCAAACACATTTCGCTAATGAGTGACGCTCTGCGAAGACTGCTTCATTTTTAAGCAGTTTTTGCGTAAAATGGACAGAAGGTTATATATGTGTGTTGCTGTACAGTACACCTAACGTAACGAGAACAAAGCGCCAATTTGAAGTTTTCAAATGGAAATCAATTGATGACACGATTATAACAAGGAAATATACGTATATACAATAAAATACTCTTAAATATATTATGGGTCTGAAAACAGAACACATTAAGAAAGGAGCAAGAGCAAGAACGATCGAAGGATCATATCAAAGACTAAGGAATCGCAAAACATTCATGTAACTCAAAAGTTTCAAAGATAAAGTCTTGAGACGAAGGGTTTTCTTAATTATTGAGGATATAGAAGCTTTTAGCAAAATAGCTTTTCGCAAAGTCGACATTTGCAATGTCGGCGCGAATCGCAGACCTTTACCTACACTGAACAATACTGCAATCAGGTGTTACTCAGACTCAGACTCACCAAATTCGTTCAGCCCTTCCCCTCTTCTTTCACTTGGAACTTACCGAAATTCTACTCAGCCGACTCATACAAATTCAAATTGAACAAAATTGTACTTAGCGGGGCTCTCCCAAACTCAGCCTACGAGTCATTCTGTGTCTGAGTGAGTCGACTCATGAGTGAGTTCGCTGACCTATGCTAACAGCCACTCTTCAGGTGATGGCCCCGCTTTTTTGTTCTGTTATCTGTTGTTACTGATTGCCAGATATTGTTTTTATTTTCTGCGCATACGATGGGGAGCATCGCCAAAATACTTTTTTGCTCTAACTCTCCTTGCCTGTCAGTTTCGCAAGTATTACACGGCCGAAACCAGGGCCAACAAATGGGATGCAACATGGGAGGCATGTGAAGAGATATGTTGATCAGCCTGCGCGATCGATCGGCACCGGAGGTGTCTAGTCCGCAGGGGCTGGCGTGACGGCGGCAATTGTTACTGCGTGCCCCATTTGCATGTCATTGTTTGCGGTGTTTGCATTGCTACACATAATTTACGAGCTTAGTTTCGTGACCAAGAATAAGGCCTGTCGAATGCTGACCCGTCGCCGAAATCTCGCAATGCACCAGCAGCGCGTGAAATACGCGGGACAGAAAAGTGTTCCGACACAATTGATATTGCGATCGCCCTTCACGATCCAAAATCTGTAAGGGAAAGAACGCAAAAAAAAAAAAAAATACAGGCGTTCTTCCTACCTAAAAGTGGTATGTTTAAAACGAAGCTAACTGCATAACCACACGTGACTTATTCCTTAGACGTGAAGCATGCGAATGACCACAAAGAAAGAAAAAGCACAAGAAATTCAGAGTAGGTTACAGTACGCCACAGTACACACACGTGGAACGGAACGCAACTAAACGAAACCTAACTGCTAGGTTTCTGAATTCCTGCACGTGTGAAAAATGAGTCACAGAAACCATAACTATAACTCAAGAAAATGCATGTAATGCCCTCTTTCATAACAAACATATCGCATATGTCGCCCTCTCAAGGCTGGATATTGTATCTCGACTTAAAGCGCAGTGGTATGGTGACCTCTTGAAGTAGGTTTTTTTTAAGTACGAGGTAATGAGGCACAAAGCATGAAATAAAGGCTTGGTTACCGTCAGGTATTTTGCATAAGCCGTGTACAATGTGGTCCTATCTTTTTTTTTTTTTCATTTCTGGGGGCTTTCCTTTAACCAACTTCTTTCGGCTCCATTTTTATTATCAGCTGATTTTTAACGTCCACTGCAGGACGAAGGCCTCGCCTTGCGATCTCTCATTACCACTGTTTTGCGTTAGCTGGTTCGAATTAGAGCCTGCAAATTTCCTAAATTCATCACCCCACCTGATTTTCTGCCGTCCTCAACTGCGCTTCCCTTCCATTGGGACCCATCCTGTAACTGTAATGGTCTACCAGTTATCTACACTCTGCATTACATGGCCTGGCCAGCTGAATTTTTCCTCTCTTATATATATAGTTAACTAGAATATCGTCTATCGCCGTTTAATATCTAATCCACACCGCTTTCTTCCTGTCTCTTAATTTTGCACCTAACACCTTTTTTCGTCCCATCGCTCTTTGCGTGGTCCTTAACTCTTTCGAGATTCTTTGTTAACCTCCAAGTTTCTGCCCCGCATGTTAATGACGGTGTAACGGAATGATTGTACAACTCCTTTCTTAATGTTCGTTTATTCTATCAACTCTCAGTCTACGGGAAACCACATGTCTAACATTACTGCAGTCATCTCACTTTTAACGCGGACAAAAATGATTGACGAGGTTTAGCGTCACAAAGCAGCAATAAAGTTATGGAAGATGCGGCGTTCTATCGAGCGCACAGGACTAAGTTCCGACTTTATCGAAGACTTTGGATGCTCCACAAGGACAGCATATGAGCATTCTTCCATTCCACCCCTTCGGGACACGGCCGATGCAGCCAGTAAACGAACCCGCGACCTCGTGCTCAGCGGCACAACGTCATAGCAACTCAATAGCCGCAGAAGTGGCAGCACCACGAAAGAGAATTGCGAGAAATGTAAAATATTCAAATTAAATTCACGGGGCGGGGTAGTTGTACAGAGTGTTGATTACGTTATCCGGGCAGCAGCCTGGATATAACATCGACAAATACTTACAAAAGACCTTACACTTCAGAAACTTTTTAATAATGTAAGATAAAGAAGGAAAATGAAAACTCTATCTTGCTTCGCATTTATGCTGCAGAGTACTGAGCAACATTTTCTTTTTTACCACGCCCCTCTGTAATGTCTCTGGTACAGAGGGTATGATAAATAAATAAATAAATAAATAAATAAATAAATAAATAAATAAATAAATAAATAAAACATACAAGACCGGCTGGGAGAACAACTACCCGCATGGGAGATTTTGGTAGTATAGGGTGAAGAATCCACAGAAAAAAACGTATAGTTAAAGCTTCGTTAACGCATCGTCGTTGTCTACAGGCACTCAAGTGTGAGGAAGCTATAGCAGATAAGACTAGAAGGCCCAAAGTATTGGAGCAATGAATTGTTTCTTGGTTGCATAATGCGTTATGCGGTCAGTCGACACGACCCTAACAACCTAAGACAAAAGTGGCCAGCAAAGCAGCCTCGCTACGAGTGAATGAGATATGGTCTGCTTTTCTTATGCTGTTGGCGTAGTTTTTGTTGTGTTTTTGGTTCCTTTTCGTAGGTTTCCTTTTCTTTTTTTCTTTTCTTTCTTTTCTTTTTTTGCTGCCACACATCACGTGAGGATTTGAGGTCTTTCAACGTGCAACAAAGAGAAGGAATTTCTATTGCTTTAATCACGACAACCATGCAAATGAAATTATCTACTAGAAACGCTGTTAACAATCTAGATAAACGGATGTGTTCTGCAAAATACATCTGCATACTCCAAACCTGCCCGCCACGCTAACTCAATGGCTGTGGCGTTGTGCTGCTGTGCACGAGGTCGCGGGTTCCAGCCGGACCCTGCGCAGCCGCCTCGACTTGTATGACGCGCCGCCAAAATTACTGGGACCGACAAAGCATTTTCTACCATCTTAAACTATAATGATTACATATATTTTACTTTGCGTGGCAAATGAGGATGTTCCATAGCCTCTCATCGAGCGTCGAGGAGTTTGTAGTGGTGGCAACGTCGGTGCGGAGGCGCCGCCAATGCGTAGTGGCATGTGGCGGCCGATCCATGCGCAGCAGTCACTGACGTCAGCTATACGTTGGTTGATTACGTCCCGTCGTTTCTTCTGTTTTGCGTTGCCAAAGTATTCTGTGCAACCAAAGCCGAGCAAGCGCGTGCCGTTTTTTGGATGCATCAACAAATAATCTAACGTGACTGAAGCTGGTACGTGAGGCCATTTGGTTCCATCAGTTTTCATTGCAGCCTCACCCAAAAGGAACGGTGGAAAGCCTGCCTGTACTCTGTTCGCATTCAACTGCACGTACATTGCTGATGCT
The DNA here is from genome assembly GCF_050947875.1 of Dermacentor variabilis. Lineage (NCBI taxonomy): Eukaryota > Metazoa > Arthropoda > Arachnida > Ixodida > Ixodidae > Dermacentor > Dermacentor variabilis. The sequence goes on along the minus strand of NC_134569.1, from coordinate 93,252,807 downwards.
GCTTTTTACAGCGAAGCTGTATACGGTTAGTCCATTCGTCCGTCAGTCTGTCGCCTGTACGCCGCAAACTCCTCCGATGCAACTCCATGAGCATGCGAAAAAAAAAGAGGCGCGCGATTGGCTACGCCAGTAGTGACGTCGTCGCGCTCCGTTGCGGTCTAGCGCACGCAGTAGTTTCTCTCCGGCTCCAAAATGGGTAGGCCAACACGTCATACCTACTCCGGAGTAGCAGGCAGCTTTGCATCCGGGAACCGGGAATGAGCTCGTCTACGCCGTGCCGATGCTGCAGCCCGTGTACAAGAACACGCGCAGCAGCAGCAACTGCGTCAGAGGGTCGGGCAACCTACCAAGCCGTCGTTTAAGGAACCGTCGGAATTTTCCCAGTGATAAAGACCGGTGCCGTACGTTTCAGCCTCGCTTGTTAACCGTCCGTACGGAGTGCTTGGGCGGTGATTTTTTTAAGATCGATGGCTGAGCAATGCCTCACATTTCGCAAATTGCACTTTAGGCACCTAATCCTGACAACGGTCTCACGCTATATGTGGCGTCTAGTTTATTTTTCTGTGGCTGGATTTCTTTTCTTTATTCGTGCTCTGGCAGCGTCCGGTGCACGACTCCGTGTGCTCTGCATCGACGACGAACGCCAACGCAGCAGCGCGATTCCACTCACCGTCAACGTCGGCCTTAGATACATATGCAGTGGCCGCCGACAAGGGTGCTCGTCATGTCAAGCTGTGTAAAATAGACCTCAGGCTGCAGATTGGAGTATTTGAGAAGACATTACGATGGATGAAGCACCGAAGAAAAACTTTAAAATGACGAAAAAGAGAACGAAAACGGACAGAGAAGGGGACGTACTGACACATGAGAAATCGGAAAAGCAACGCAAGAAAGAAAGGGGAATTAGGGGGGAAGGTGTGACGTATGTCGCCTTTTGTTCGTGATTTCGGTGCAGCTTCGCCAATCTAGTTGATTGCATACACGACAGTGCTAACGTACACTGCAAGATAACGTAGGCTGCTTGAGTTCCACGCCCAAGCTTTCCATTATGAGCTTTGTTTGTGGATGCATCTGCAGCATAAGTTAAACTCGTTTTTTGCTTTGTATACACTACTCGGTGCCACGACTGTGAACTGCCTCATACAAGCGGTGACCTTCCTCAAGAGCAGATGCACAAAAATGGGTTTTCGAGTTCCTCGGACCTTTAAAACTGCAGTGCAGGATCATTTCTGTGCGTGCGCCTGCACACGGCGCTCCCAGTGATTCATACACGCAAGCTCTTGGGCCAGTTGGTGCATGATGAACATAATAAAGGAGGGTTACCAGCGAAACACAAAGGACGTGCACACAAGGAAAAGGTGTTAGACACGGACGGACGCTGGTTCACTGTGTAACTGTTACTGTGTCACAGTCACTGGTTCACCGTGTCACTGTTAGACACGGACCAGCGTCCGTCCGTGTCTAACACCTTTTCCTTGCGTGCGCGTGCTTTGTGTTTCGCTGGTACCCCCTCTTTTTCAAGTTCCCAGTGATCCTAGTTTTGGTATTGGAAATAAAGTGTCGCCATGACACTAGTAGCCAATGTAAAATTCTGTAACTTTTCCACATGTGGCTCTATCTTTTCAAGCGACGTAACAATAAAGTGACGCAATTATGTGTAGAAATAATATGTGTTTTCGGCTATTTTCTTTTTTGGCGTCCTGTATCTTTATGTAGTCGCTTCATTTGTGGGGCAACGGGTGGTGCTTTCGCTCTTATCGCTTCGGCTTACATTTTCTTTGTCAGCTCCTGCCGCTGTCTATGCACGTGCAAGTTCTGTTTGTATGCTCTGCAGTTAATTTTTTTTTCTTTGCGCCCGCGAACGTTCCGGTAATGTCGGAAATATTGAGGAAAGGGCCCAAGGAGTGCTGTGCGTCTGTATGGTGTGGCAACTCGAGCAGGAACAGCAGGGCAAAATTTTCCATTTCCCAGTGGGCGAGAGGTAAGCACGCTTCTTTCTGCAGTCGTTATGAGGAAACAAGCGTTATCCTTATCAAAGCGGCTATAGGACGAAGCGAAAGACTTTCTGCGGCTGCTTTGTAGTGAATATCTTTTTTTGGTTTGGCGCGGCTTATTTTTTCTGCGGTGTTGTAAGAAACGGAAGCTACTTCTTGACAGTTGCTCATGAGCCGGTTGATGATAGCTGACCTGCGGACTAAAATATCGCTTTAGTATACGCTGCCGGTTGCTCGTCATTTTTTTTCCCACGATTAGAAAACTTGCTGTTTACATGTGCGGGAAATATTTGAACGCTTGCTGCATAAAGTGGTTAAGATGGAGAGCATTCTGGTGACCAGTTCTTTGGTTGTTACATTACCATCGTTACGAATACAGTAAAAAAAATCAATTACGCAGCAGTCCTTGTTTGCGTTTTGAATTACAAGAAGTTCGAGTTACCTGCGCGATGGCCAAGATGCGTTTCTCCTTTCAATCTGTGCCTAGAAAAACTTTCATTTCCATTTTAGGTGTTCTTTAATCATGACCACGCGGTACTTTGTCTATTTCTTCAAATGTGACATATGGTTAAATCACGTTAAGTGGGAACTCCTGGTGGGTCTGACATGGAAGCAGATGTACAGTTGCATCAATTTGAAGGTGATCGTGCGAGCGTCGACCGGCGGGCCTTCCAAGCAGCATAGCGGCTGATTTCAGAACTGCGAAGAAAAAATTGCGCTGCCTTCTTCCCCTTTTATGCTCTTTCAGGCTGCACTCGTTACCCCCAGGACTAACTCGCCACATTTTTGTGTTTGTTTCTCTTTCATGGCAATGATGTGTGTGCGTCGCTGCCTCATGCATACCTTGGCTAACAATGACGCAATCAAAATCAATTCGCAGGCTATCTCGTGAAAGGTAACGAATCTTTAGGACAGCATCGTTGCTTGGCTCATTTTTACCGCATGAAGCAGAATTACGATACCTTAACTTGCCCTTGGGCTCTTCGGTGAAGCACTGCTATTATATCACCAATAGTTTTGTCTTGACTCTGCTTTATCTTTCTTGAATATTTTTCATATCGTTGCTGGTATAGCAAGGCCGCGTTGTCCTGCCCTTACAGCTTACAGCGATTCCTACGCGTCATCTTATGTGTCTGTTGATGAGGACCGCTGTCAGCGTCTAAGGGATCAATCACTGTGACCGCGCTGTTGCTCTTACAAGCCGCTTAGAGGATAACTTTACGATAGTATGATATTTCAAAATGTGCCCCGAGATGAAAAAAAGGATTAGTGATGTGAGCGTTTTCTATCATAATGTTCGCGGATTACGCACAAAGGCCAACGAATTTTCTCCAATGTCATCTCATCTTGTTTCCCCATCATTGCCTTAGCATAGACCTGGTTTTGCCCTGAAATACCACCTAGTCCATACTTGACGCCCACTTATCAAGTTTTTCGACGAGACCGTAATCCTTCTTCAGCGAAATCAAAGGGCGGTGGGGTCCTGATTGCGGTCAATCAATCATTCTGATATTTTCAGCGCATTGATCTAGAATGTGCAACAGAATGTGTCTGGGCGGTGATTTTTTGGTGCTAGTAGTAATAGGCTATTAGTAGGGAATTTCTATGTTGCGCCTCGTGTATATTGAGATGTACATGTCTATTTAGCCGCTATTAAAATTGTTATATCGGCCCACGCTAACCATACCATACTCATAATGGCCAGCAAATGCTCGACGTATTAAAATCACCCAACTGGTGAAATTTCAACCCATTCTTTTTATCTGCCAAGTGCAACTCGTGACCTCATCTTATATATTTTACATCTCTGCTCCGATTTAACAATATTTTGAATTATTGTGGCAATGTACTAGACCTATGCCTTAGTAACGCAGAAGCTGTGAATGTGTGCTATGGCGACTTTCCCCTTTTTAAGCCAGATAAATATCCTTCCCCCTTCATATTTCATTGCAATTCGACATACCTATAGTAGCAGGAGATTAAAGGACACAGCAATACCTTGGTTTCTTAATTTCTGAAGCCTAGATTGCGTGGGTCTTTACCACTACCTTAATAATGCAGACTGGTCTTCAGTAGTAGAACTAGGAGATGTTAATGACCAAGTCACGGCATTCACGAATATTATTCCCAATGGAATGTAGAACTTTACGCCATTAAAGGTGCTAAACGCTCTAAATTTTCCCGCTGGTGTTTTGTTGAATTGAAAATAGATTTGAAGCTTAAGGACCCTGCTCCCAGGGAGGCACAGCGTAGAAATCAGGAACACTGACAGAGAGATTTTAAAATTTACAGGGCACTCTCTAAACATCTTTACAAGCGTGATCACTCCATATATATAGCACATGTGGAAGCTAGTACTTCGAAAAATTCAGAGTCTTTTTGCAGACACGGTCGTGAACAATCATCGAACAATACGAAATAATATATCTCTCTACTTAGCGGCGAGAACCAACCTGTTCCAGATGTCGCCGGCGCCTTCGCTTTATGCTTCGGGTCTGTGTACGGTGAAGGGTACAGTGACGGAGTTAGTGTGCTTTCAAATCACCCTTTCCTGGATTCAAGTCTATGGGTCTCAGAGCAACCTTTCTTTAAGATCATCAGACGCCTAAAACCGGCTTTTTCATGTGGTCCTGGCGACATTCCACCTGTTTTGATTAAGACGTATGGGTCCTCGCTCGTTCCTGTGCTTACTTGTATATTTAATTATGCTTTAAAGACGAACACATTTCCAGAGGCTTGGAAAATTGCGTGGGTGGTTCCCGTCTTTAAGTAAGGGGTAAACACTGCTGCGAGTGTCTACAGGCCTATTTCTTTCCTATGCGCAGCATGCGAATTATTCGAGTCAACTCTGCACTCAGTAATTTGATCGTCTATTAAACATACTATCATTCCTCTGCAGCACGGATTCCTATCGGGATGCTCCACAACTACCAACCTCGTTAGCTTCATGATGCATGCCTCTCAAGCAGTGTGTAAGAGAGGACAGCTGATTGTCGTTTCTTTTAACCTCAGTAAGGCGTTTGACAATGTATGCCCCAAAATACTCCTTCAAAAGTTGGCATAACTTGATGTACACCACTCTGTCATGCGCTGATAAGACGGTACTACACGACCGGTACTGCTACGTTAGCATAAATGGTCAGTTGTGAGAAATTTATGTGGTCAGAAGTGGAGTTCCTCAAGGTACTGTACTGTGCCCTCTTCTTTTCTTGTTGTTTATGAACGTTTTAGTAGTAATTCAAAGCTCTTCAATTTTGTTATATGGTAATGACGCTAAACTTTCCGAAGCGGTAAAGAAATGGTAATGCTTACGCCGCTCTTCAGAAGGACATTGTGAATTTTGCGTCATGCTGTGCTGCAAACAGGCTTGTCATAAGTACATCCAAACGCAAGTTGTTAGCTTCACGCCGAATACTAACAGGATTTTATTTCCCTGTAGCCTTGAAGACGTTCTTCTTCCAAGTGCTCAGGGAACAAAGAACCTTGGAGGGGACTTCGATAGCTCTCTGAGTTTATCGCCGCAAGCATAACAGACGAGGCAGCGTACACTTCGAACGCTCGGCACAACATATCTGGTGACGGGAGACTTCAAACAACCTGGGCCATTTGTAACTTTATATAAGAGCGTATGCCTTCCAGCTCTTGAGTACGCCTCCGTGGTTTGGGGCGGCACTTGTAGGTGAAACTGTGAACTTCTCGAAAATGTACAAAAAAAAGTTCACATCTATATTTAAACATTGAATCTGGCAAAAGGCTTCCATCTTCATGGAGTTATAACACACTCACGTTACCTACCCTCAACTGTAGACGCAACATAGTGGATGTTCTTTTTCTCCACAAGTTAATACATGCAAAAATCTGCTGCTCGCAGTCGCTTTCTAGTGTGCGCTTTTACATTCCGCAGAAAGGCACAAGGAAACAGCGCGCCATAAAAATTACGGGGTTTTACGGGCCAAAACAACTTTCTGATTATGAGGCACGCCGTAGTGGAGGACTCCGGAAATTTCGACCACCTGGGGTTGTCTAACATGCACCTAAATATTAAGTACACAGGTGTTTTCGCATCGAAATGCGGACGCCGTGGCCGGGATTCGATCCAGTGACCTCGTGCTCAGCAGCCCAAGACCATAGCCACTGAGCAACCACGGCGGGTAAACAGCGCGCCTTTCAGCTTTCAGATTTTTGTTACCCTCTATATAGAGTGCAGGCGACCTATAACGTCCATTCAGAGTGTTTGGATGTCTCCAAACCTAATTTTAATATTTTCCTGAAAAGAGTTGCAAAGGAATTTCAATAACTGAACAAAAACTCTCATATATGTTGTGTATTCCGTCATTCTGTAATCTTCTTTCCTTTCTCCACTACTGCTTTGTATTCTCTTGGTGTATACATATTATGCTCTGTTATAATGTGTATTCGCGAATTTCTTTTTTTGTGTGCGCGCGTGTGTATGTGTGTATGTGTGTGTGTGGGCGCGCACTGTGTTTCCTGTGCATTGTTGTGTCCAGTGCGCCAGCACCAAGACCCTCGAGGTTGTTTCTGGGCACTTTAATAAACGCACCTTTGATTAATTTGATTGAGTGAATATTATTAAGATAATAGGAGATTATGTTGGGGAATCGATATGCCACCGTTGTAGCAACCGGTCGGTTTAGCATGTATGTATGTATGTATGTATGTATGTATGTATGTATGTATGTATGTATGTATGTATGTATGTATGTATGTATGTATGTATGTATGTATGTATGTATGTATGTATGTATGTATGTATGTATGTATGTATGTATGTAAACTGTCATTTAACGTGCCCTAAGAAACCAGAGAATAGAGCGTTGTTTATGGGACGACTCCACGCTCTGTACCCCTCGTGCACCACGCCGACGGAAACTTTAGAACTAACGCCATGCCTTGCTTCGCCGAAACACTCGCCCAAAGCCAGGAGGCGCTACCTTCTGGCATGCTAAGCAAGTCACTTCATTTTTTCTCGCTCTTTTCGCGAGCAGCCGTATAAGATGTATACGATCGCTCGAAGTCACTGAATGTTTTATTACCGGGCGCGACAGGCCACGGTGCACGGCCTCTAATTAAACTCCCGCCGTCGGACAGCATACCTTACGTCGAGAAATTAAAGTCGATTTATCTCTCCCGAACCAAATGGGCACCAGCATTTTTATCCTACTGGCTATTAATATGCGTGCCGCGTGTCCCGGGCTCCCTTCTCCCCCTTTTTCTTTAATTGCTGTCGCTTTTCCTGGCCGTTATTATTTCTACACTTTTACTTACTCTTTCATACACGTCTCTATTGGGACTGTCTGTATTACTGCATCGCCTGGTCACAGCTGGTCGTACGATGTCCGTTACGCGTTAGGCTTCATCTGTTCGACACTGCCATTGAAGTTGGGACTGCTTTGCCCAATCATTTTCTTTCTTTTTATTCGGATAGGCTGTTAGGGTCTCACTCCCGTAGTCGTTTTGATGTATGCCGGAGCTGCCGGAATCCGTCCCTGAAATCCCAGAGGGAGTTGCTAGCACGTTATCAAGTAAAAAAGAAATATCGCATTGCCCAGCGATGTCTCAGAACACCGGACGCACAGATTGCCGGGCGAAGATCGTACCTCTGAGCCACGCCGTCAACACTGCAGCAAATAGTACTGCGATTGGCTAGACGTGAACGGCACGGTAGGAAAGAGGGGGAAGAAAAAACGTCGTGTCCGTCTACTTTTTCACCATTGGGGAGCGCCACCTAGAGGGAGAGAAAGGAACAAATTAAAGCCAGGGAAGTTAACAGGAGAAAAAACGTATCGTTTGCTACCCTGCACGGGGGGAAATGGAAAAGAGAAAAAAAAAATAAGAGGGGCATAAGATGGTATAGAAGCCACCTAAATGTACAAGAAAGGCTTCTACTACTGACTGACGTTCGCAAGGTGCGCAAAGCACACAAAAATTTGCACTGGAAAATGTTCGTGCTATTTGACTGACTTAATGTCTCTTATCGAAAGAGGATTGCTCGTACCGCATCTGGGAATATGTTGCGTCAGATACCACAGGAAATGGCAAGACTTACGCGCAACACTTTGAAAAATACGGCGCCAACTATCGTGGCACCGTTTCATGTTATGGGCGAAACTTTTATTTTGTTCATCCGATCGTTTTCTTAACGTCCATGCCTCGTACTCATAATTTTACGCCAAGCGTTTGCACGTTTGGTGACAAAAGAAAAAAAGCATGTAGGATTCTTTTTTCTTTCTATTGTGAGCACTCCAAGCGCATTTCTGCCGTCGCCGTGAGGTTCCGCATGAGGGAAAGCGTGTGAGGGTGAACCGGCAAGCGCGGTTCAATCTCGCGTGCCCGAGCGAGGAACGCGGCCCGGACAAGGTGAATATACCTGGTAGCGGAGCTTCCATAGGAACACATATGTTCAACACATATGCGGTCCATCGGCGGTTCATGGGGCTTAGCGCCATCTGTATGTGGTGGGAACACTTCCGACGGAAGAAAAAAATTATGTGACACCATGTCCGTTAAAAGCAGAAGTGACGTCATTTTGTTTTCTAAGGCGCGAAATTTGTTTTGTTGGCCTGCTTTTGGAGCTATATATTCATATGCCCCGCCATTCGTCTTGATGGGCGTTTCGAGCTTTCAGCGCGGAAAGCCATATAGGAAAAGCCAGCCGTACGGTTGTCGAAATGACACCCCTGCACAGAACATACTTTCTTTGGAGGCCGACGAAAGCTTTAGGTGTAGCGTGCTGATCCTATCGTCGGACGCCAAGCCCGTTGGCGGGCGCAGTCGCACGAAAACAACTACACAATTATCTGGCGGTCGTAACTCACTACTTTTGACTGAACAGATTAACAAGCGATGAAGCTACCCGCATCACACAATTCAGACAAACTTCGACAGGCAAGAAAGCACAAACTGTGAGGGGGGGGGGGGGGGCGTATTTCAACAGGTGAACTTTTCGAGTGCGCCTTTCTGCCCATTTCAAGACGTGCATCGCATTGCGAGTGACAGTGGCGTCAACGCCCCCTCTAACGATGGGCGCTGAAAATAAATGCATTTATTAATAATAATAAAATGGTATAAACTTGCATTTTCTTAACTCGTCACGAATATATAAAATTCACCAGGAATTTTATTTTCGTTGCATGGATCTAACTGACTCTCGCTTGAATTAAAACGCTTTTCTTTACCAATGTTTGTTCCCTCCAAACATAGTCGCGATTCAATCGCTGCTCCCATAACCCCCCTTGCTTATGTCGGTGACAATCTGTACTGAACCGCTTTTCGCCCGAAGCTTCGCGACCTATTTGGATCGACCTTGGCCCGGAGGCATGCCCTCTCCTGTGGCACGCGAGAGAGGGGGTGAGGCGAGGGAAGAGGGGCGTTCTTCTTCGGTGGCTACTACGCTTCCTCGATGTCCTCCTCGCCCTCCCCTTCGTACAGAGTAGAGACAACCGCAGCGTCTACTACGGCGTTGGCCACGTGAATCGCGGACGCCGTAGGGACGCGTTGCCGGTGTTCGTTTGTCTTGAAAGCGATGTGCGACATGACTTAAGTGCGCACCGACTAGAGTGTACTAGATTCTAGTACACTCTAGCGCCCACGCGGGTATCATCTTCAAAGCGATCTGCGATGTTTGCATAGTGCGCTTAGTGCCGGTAGCTTCGTATGCGCTGTGCTTTCGACTTTTCGTTCGCGCTGAAGCGAGGCATTCATGAAAGTCAATTCGCTTGCTGCTGCCGCGATGCCCCACCCCACAATTTTCACAGCCAGTTTCTGCGCTCATCAGGCGAGATGTGTCCATGTTTACCTGTGCGCGCGTGACACCATGCTGGTTAATTTGGTTAAAACATTTGGACGGGCTAGTTGGTTTGAATCAATGGTAGCATGTGCAAGCGCGACTGAACAAGGACGTAAAAAGGAGCAGACACACAAGACACACAAAGATAGCGCTGTCTCTGTTTGTTTCTTTCGAATTTCTCGTTGAGTCACGCTTACACATTCTGTCATTGTTAATTTAGTTAGTAAGCGAATGTTTACAAGTTCATACGGCTGATAAAACTAATATCCATACTTGGTACAGCTACCTACTAATTTGCTCTCGCAATCGGTGCTTCGTCTTTCAGGTGGAAATGCAATTTTCTTTTCTTTTTGCGTTTCAACGTAACTGCGCGCTCCTCCGGCTGTGCTCCCGTAATCCCTTGGCTTGGTGAACCTGTCGCTGTCTAAGATGCTAGCTAATGCTTAGTCCTTCTTCATGGAAGGTAGAATTTAATTTCACTGGGCTGTGCATTACCCTGTCGCCACTGTATACAACTTACCCACTAACAGAACATTCGCGCAGTTCGATTCTTCAGATTCGCTTTGGAGGAACTCGCTCGTGAATATTCATGACCTGGTCCAGAGTCTTCTGAATATTAGCCGTACGCGATGGCAAGAATAACAACGTAGCCATGCCGTTGCCCGTCGCCGTTCTACCATCGTCATCAACGCTGCGGCTGTCGGGACACACGTCATCGCTGAAATCTATTTTTGTATAGTCGTACCTCAAAGGCCCGAAGGCATTACGTGAGGTGTAGTTATGACAATGACAGTAATACTCACACAAACACCTTGTTCCGTCTGGTGATGTTTTACGGAACTTCAAACAATGCCGCAGCGGATAGCCAGCTACCAGGAAAACGCTTCTCATAACATCAACTCCCGCACTGCGTCGGATTTGCATAATTTTTTTCTTCCTGTGCTTACATTTATTGTTTCTCTAGAATTATTACGACTGTTCTGTTCGCCACTACAGCCATATCACGCCTATTTTAGACGAAGTGAAGAGTTGATTTCTTGAAGACAGTTCGTAAGATGCTGGTAGTTTTTAGCGACTCACAATCCGCAGTTCGCAACTACGCGCGGGGGCGCATTTCCTCCGAAGCTCTCCAGATTCTAAGGAAAGCTGGTCGACAGCACTTCGATAACACCGCGATTATATGGTTTCCAGCGCACGTCGCCACCCCCACCCATGAGGGCCTCATTAACTTGAACGAGGTAGCACACCGCTCTGCGCGAGAACTGACCCGCCGCGCAGATTCGGAGGCGGCCTCTTCGAGTTCGGAACTCCTGGCTCAAAACACGCGAGAACGCCTGGTCAGGTACAATGACATCACCAAGCACTACCAGCTAGGCAGGCGGTTCCTGCCCCCACCTCACCCCATGCTGAAACGTCGCCAGGCAGTCATCTGGCGACAACTGCAAACACAAACATTCCCCAGTCCGGTGTGAATGCAGCACATTTTCCCCGCGCAATACCCGACTGCTCTTTGCAAATTATGTCAGGAAACTAGAGCAACGCTGTCACACATGTTGTGGGAGTGTCGGGTTACATCAGCTACAATGGCAGTAGCTCCGGAGGCTCTTGCGTCGAAGTGGGCCGCCGCTCTGCGCAGCTCCAACCTCAAGACACAAGAGTGGGCTGTCCAGCAAGCCCTAGAGGCGGCGACGACGCAAGGCCTCGAAGTCCCCTCATGGGAGACCTGAGCCCGGGTCGTCAAATTTGCCGGATTCAAAATAAAGTTGTTTCCATCCATCCATGCCAAAGCTTTGGAAATACTGGTGCGAAGGTTCTCGTTTGGTTCTCTTTAATTACCATGTTTTTACACTTCTTACTTCCCTGCAAGGTCTTGGTCTAGCACGATGAAACTTGTTATGTGGTAGTGAAGCGAGGGTAGAGACTGTGTTCCTCGTTTTCTTGCCAGCTTGTTTTGGTTGACGCACTCTGTTGTGTTGTCTGTGTTCCCGCTTGAGGATACTGAAATGCACGTTAGGTCTTCGTAAATCTTAAGATGTCGCAGTAAAGAATGAACAATTCCGGCAACAACTTCATTCGGGAGTGTTGGTTCATCTTGAAGGGTTATTGACGCAGCGCAGTGGGCGAGTATGAAAAAAACACACACAACAACACTAGCGGCGTTCTTTTCTTTCTTCTTCCTTTTTTGATAATAGGACAAAGCCCTGTGAAGGAGAAATCTGTTGTGGCAACAACTTACCTTTGGGGACTCATCCCTTCGTGCTGCTTTAATAGACCTTCAACATCAACCAACTCGCCCAAACCAAATAGTTAATACTAGAGATTTCTTTTATACTGGACTCTGTCCTATCATAAAAGAGAGGAAAAAAAGTCAGTTCTAGTCCTGTTGCGCATTTTTTCGTTCTCGTCCGATCGCGCTGCTTCAATATACATTCAGTTCAGGGAAGCATCGTTGGAAAAGCTTTGTGACGTTACTGATTTAATTCTATGACACAAGCATTTTTATTTACGCACAAAGAACAGTTTCGCAGTACACTAGGGGCAACAGCAGTCGTATAAAAGATATGAAAAATATTTCATTGACACGAAAGAAAGCGATATCTGGCGGTATATATATATTATTAGCAGCTGGCCTTGCGCAGCTGACAGAAGGTACTCGAAGAACAATAAGGCGCAGTGGCCTTATTACGTAGCATTTATGCAAAAAATAAAAAAGTAATGAGCGGAATCATGCGTTTCGCGGCGCCGTTTCCGCCTGGTTGGGCACTCTGATTAGGAAACTAATTTGCCTCGGCGCTTGCGCGTACGTGCTCGATTTCTTGCTTTCCTCCTGAAGGCCTCGCAACTAATTTCCACAATGTTTCACCAATTTGAGCTTTGTGCCACAGGCGTCCTTTTTTTCTGCTGATTCTTTAGTTATTTTTCACTGTTCAGTAAACATAGCGAATGAAGTTGCGTTTGTGTGACAATGGTCTGCCAAGGCAAACAATGCTAACCAAGGCTAATGCCAAGGCAAACAAGCGCAGATATATATGATTCTGCATTCACAAATAGCAGCACAATGGCTCCGCAAGCTGTTAGGCTTGGTTTTCAAGGTTTAACTAATCGTTGTCTTGTACTTTCATACTCTAGCATGTTTCGTCCCTTCCTTTTGTTTTCTTTCTTTTTTTCTTGTAAAACACGCCGCTATGCAAGTATGAACCTTCCACCAAATAACGCCGCTCGCTGTAGTGCTGAACGAAATTTAGCTAACTAATTAGCTTAATATGTATAGCAAAATGGTAATTGTTGATTACAGCATTCCTCAGAAAGCTTAAAAATCGTGTAAAAGTAACGGCAGAAACATGACATATACTGGAGCCTTGTGACATCCGCGCTGTAGTTATTAGATAGTTTCAGATTAGGGTACCCAAGCGTTGTGGCCACCACGTATGCTGCGCCATCAATGTATAATCGCGGTTGCAGTGACATTTCTTGAAGTATAGAACCAGAAAAGGTCAAATAAAATTGATACCTTTTAATAAAGGATAGTTAATTTACACGCGAAAGGTATCTGTCTACCGGAACCAAATAGTGTACACGTGCGCAAGTTGACGCTGAAATGAGCCGATGCGACACGAAACACCTTGGTAGTTGTTATAAAGTCTACATGTTGTTGAATCAATGTGATATTCGTACTTTAACATTCACTACAAATAAGAATCTTTCTATTTTCGACAACTTTTGTTTGTTTTACGACTTTAGATAGTTGGAAAAATAAGACTACACGTAGGTGCATTGTTAAGCCTTTGAGGCCAATGTAAAAATTTCAAAGAAATTTTATTGTGGAGGTTGTTTGAAGTCAGAAGGATGAATTTTAGACAAATTTATTTAGTACCTCTATTCGCTGTTGTTTCTTGGCCACGATAATAAGGAGCACGCAGACAATGACACCATATCTCAATCAATCAGTCAGATACCGATTTCTAGAAAAGTAAAAGCACCAAGAGATAAATGTTATCGCAGCTGCGCTTCGCAAGATTTGCCACGTCCTAAGCCATCGTACTTGTTTAAAATTATTTTTGTCGCTTCTTATTTACTGAGGACAGCATAAAAAAGAATAGGCTACGGAAAGTCCAGTTATCCGGAACATCAAAAATAAACGTTAGCTACAAAGAATGTCAGATAAAAACTAAAAGAAAAACAGAAGCAAGATCTGTAGAAAGAAGCGGATGTGGGAGAAATAAGTGCGTCAACTGTGCAAAGTGAGAAAATTTCTACATTTTCCACAAATTCTGAAAAGCGTTAGGGTAATCACACTGTAACCACACAAAATCTCTTGGACAGTAAAAGTAAGGTTACATATATAGTCAACATGTCCCATACCTGTATACACACTATACACACTTGAGCACATGTCTCGTACTTATATGCGGAAAATGCAAAACATAGCATTTGCGATAGGTCACATTGGGCTACCCTGTTAAGATGCTACAGGGACGACGCGTAAAAGGTTTTCGCAGTCACTGAGCAGTCCCTGTCTTTGTGCAATGCATCAGGCGCTCTTAGGCGAAACTCCATGGAGCAACAGAGGCGCAGCGGCTGGCGAAAGTAGCGTTTCGCTGACGTACGCCTAAGTGCATGTACAAAAGCAGATACAAAATTTGCCACACACCGTCGGCTGGCGGAAACAGCGGCCACACCCATAACACGTTCCGCCGAGAAACGCCACGCAGCGCAATTTGCGGTATAGGCTTACGGCAATCTGCTGTTCCAGACGCGCTGAACTTTCCTTTGATTGGATATGCAGCCCGGGCCTGTGAGCATGTGAGCAGCCTCAGCGCGTTGTGTCCCGCGCTCCCAGCGATGTTGGCTTCATTTCACGGACTGCCTTCGTTCGCCTGTGCACAGCCGATTTTCCAGAGCCCCGTAGAGAGCGCGATAGCGATGCCATGTGTCGCGCAGAGGTTTCAGCGTTTGTGCATCTCCACTGCCTTCCCAGCCGCAGTCACGTTTCTCCTTCAGCGTTCCTTGCTCGACAAATTTTCGAGCGCGTCGCTGCGTAGACGTATGCGCGGTTACGTGCCCGTGCCTACTCGTGGCGGGGCATTGCGTAACGGAAAACTGTGAGCTTGGATTCCCGCCTGGCCTGTCACGCGCGAGTTTAGCGTTTTCGACGCCTGTGACGACTGCGAGTATCTCTGGGTCCTGGAACTGCACCTTGGCCTGTTTCAGCAGTTCTGTGCAGTGAGCTTAACGTGCTTCCTCCTCCTTCTCCTCGTCTTCCTCCAATTTCAAGCAGGTCAAAAGGAAATAGTTGTTCTTTAGACATACGGCTTCTTTTATCGATTGTTAGTTTTAACATTTAATGTTTTGTTGAGATACGGTAGAGCTAAGGGGAACGCCTCAGTATTTTGATGTCGAAAGTCCACTCCGTCACGCTACTTCTGGACACACTGTGCAATCATTGAGATGGGTGTGAAAGTGGACGAAGCATCTGTTATCAATATATAAGCGTTTATCGAGACCGCCTATGCAACCGAACTCGAAGCAAAGGCAACCAAGCAACCATGTGTATCGCAAGTCTGTTGCATTAACATATTTCTAGATGTTGAGCTCGATTGTTCAGAGAGGTGGGCACTACTTGCACGAGAAATCGCAACACACATTAACGTAATTAACAAAGATGAATTGATTAGCTTTTTAATTAATTAACTAATGACACTTATGGCAATTTAGGAATTATAGCCGGTGAGTTTTCAAGGCGTATCCACGTGTAAGGAATTTCCAGAATGACACTAGTTTGGAGATACGCGCCATCAATCTCGTCGTCGTAAAAAATCCATTGTCGTTCCATTTACTTCTTTGACAAAACCATCTTTTCTGCATTGAAGCCCGAGTGTAACTGGAACGCCTATGTATTTCGTCCCACACCTTGGGAAATGATAATAACGAAGGCATGCGGTGTCCGCGGGCAAATTATGCGAGAAAAAAAAACGCGCTACAGACATTTCTTTCATTTACGAAGCACAAGACTAGGCTATAAACTGAGTTTACTAGGGACTTCGTAAGAGTGTGCATGATATTCTGTGTAGTTGCTTATCTCTTAAAATACGGCAGTATTAGTTTCAAGGGTAAAGTATAGGCTTCGGAGGTAAGGATTACAAAGAATGCTGTGCTCTATATGACGATTCCTCAGTGGGCGAATTTCTGCCCAAGTTTTTTTTTTCTCCCCACTCGGCGATCGACCGAATTACCCATGGTTAGCAGCATCCAGTAAGGAAATTAAATATACCAAACGTGCACGAATGAGAGTGACATGCTGTAATCCCTCTCTGGGTATATATCGACGCACTTTAGCTGCATGCACGCGCCGCCTGCCACATGTACACTTTTGGGTGGCGACTTCCTTTCTTTCTTTCTTTCTTTTCATTTTACTATTATTATTATTTTTTGTAGTGGTAGTAGTAGAAGTCATAGTAGTAGTAGTAGTAGTAGTAGTAGTAGTAGTAGTAGTAGTAGTAGTACTACTACTACTACTACTACTACTACTACTACTACTTTGCTCGTCGGTAAGCTCCAGCTTCAGACATTTCGGACGAAAGTTTAACCAATACTTCGTGGCGCGTTTGGAATTCCCGTTCATGACACGTGGCCTAGTTATATTTGTGTGTTGGCTGCATATGCCGCGTTTATTTAATTTTTTTTTTGTCTTTGACGACTGTAACAAATGGACACGCACAGGTAGACGGGCTGATCAAAGCGACCGAGACTGGCGATGCCAAGTAGTGAGCATTTAGACCGAGCTCTGGTCGTGAGGCTCCAAATGTGCTGCGCAGCTGTATATAGAGAGGTATGCTTCAGAAGAACTTCAGTTTGGCCTAGTTGGTGTTTACTGCATATCATATTGAGCGCAAATAAAGACGGGGACAGCGAAAGAGAGCACAGAAACAACAGGGGTGGTACTGCCCGTGTTGTTTTTGTGTTCCCTTCCGCGGTCCCCGTCTTTATTTGAGCTCAATATGAGATGATGTATATAGAGAGACAGCGTGGCTTCCGTGGTCCACGACAGAGCGGTTTAGTACGCCTCGATTTACAGTACTGGTGCATCGAGATGGATCATCCGAGGTACCGGCAATGATCCGTTCGCGCATATTCTCCGACGGGCTTTTTCCTCGTGGCAAGCAGTTCCTCCAGCACACTCCAAACAACAAATGTATTTAGCTCTAAACAGGTCAGACAAGCTCACTTACTTCGGTCTCCATCGCGTCAAATGAAAAAGAAAACAGTAAACTGTCACAGTCATCAAAGATGACAGTGTGATTACATTCCAAGGATCTAGCAACAGCGTGTACATTATGTGCGCTTTTTTCGAGAGCAGTTATTATTGACTACCAGCGCAGTGTGTCCATTAGGGCTTTTTCACGTACGTCGCTGGCGCCGACAATTCACGCAGCCGGGGGATAATATACCGTCCTTGCTAAAAATGTGAGTGAGGTGACTGGAGCAGGATGCGCTCCCTTTTAGCTGTGTACAAGTAGCCTGATGCAACTCGTTGTCGAGGATTTACTGTGAACAAGTGTGTCGAGTAGGTCGTCCTGTACCTTGAAAAAGTTGTTGTTTATCTGTAAGTTGCTGCTGTAGTCTTTCTTCCACCCTTCTCCATGCCTTTCCCTCTTCGTTACTCTCTCTCTCTCTTTTCCACCTTATGGGGAATATGTCTTCGTTATTTGATCACATTTTTTTTAAATTTCGACCTTAAATGAAGAATGACATTATGTAAAGGAGACATTGAATTGTGTTTCAATAGATAGTAAGTTATGTGTAGAGGTAGAGACAAAAACGACTTACAAAATTATGAAGTTAACTATAGTTTGAGAAATGTCTGCTTGCAATATACGACATTTTTATTCCTTATCAAGCAGACTTCCTTGTTATTATATCATTATTAGTATTTTGTTTCAACCATGACGCAATAAGAATGTTGCATGGCCTAGAAATTGCAATGGACTGACCGGATCTTGAGCGTAAAGGCTGATGTGGGAGGATCGCTGTCTTGCGACTGTTTTCACATTAGAAAACAACATATATGGTTTGACCGTATATGAACATGGCTGTAGAAAGGTAAAAGAAAACTAGCAGAAATCGTGCTCTATGCCTAATCACATATATTCAATCACTTTTTCGGATATGGGGAGGGAAGGCTGGTTGTTATGCAGCAGCTGCTATAATCGATTTATGGAAAAGCGTCGATGATTAGCTCGTGCGCTGCTTCGTGGGGTGAAATATCTCTCCGCATACCTGCAAGTGATTGCTGCTACATAAGCCATTCATCCCTCACCCTTCCAAAATAAAAGAATATCTGCCTATACAGCTTCTTGGTGTTCTACTTTCGTTTTTCTTTCTTTCCTGCAGTTATGCGATATAGATAAGTGTGGTTATCTGTTCTTGTCGCTTTCCAATATAAAGACAGCTGTGAGGCAGCATTCATCCTGCGTTAACCTTCACCGTCGTGCACGCATCGTTATCTAGCGCTGTAATTTTGTAGCTTTGAATCGACTCCAACTTGCCGCCGCTTTTCACTTGCTTCCGAGAAACATATCCTCGTCCGTTAAAATAAATGTAATTTCCCTATCAGCAGCACTGCAGCCGCCATATGAATGCTTTTACCTCTTCCTTGCAGTGAACTCAAAGGTCGTCCTCAAAAAATACTTGCATGGCGCCCGCACTGTGTCACTGCCTATCTCGCCTCTCATTTGTCACTACCGGACTCTGCAGTTCAAGAACTTACAAAAAAAATAATAATAAGACGCCTTTACGCGGGGATTTCCGTGGACAACAAAATTTTGAGGAAGCAAAGCTTTCTAGGAATACTTTCTTCGTGGCATTGCGCAACATACAAAGTGCTAATTCTGGACGCTAGAGCAATTATACTTAGTTGAGGAACCCGCCAATTTTATGAACGCGTCTATTTCCTTAGCCAAAGATGGTAGAATAAGTGAGTTTGAATCTTATGAACTTCTAACATGAGATAGAGTTTGAACAGGGTTAAATTTCGTCACTATTTGGCCAATACCTTCCAGTGCAACAACGTAGCTGTTCGACTTCGATTTCCAGAATAAACTTTATGAGCTTGGCAGGAACTTTGATGTCGTTCGTTCAGCCCAAAATATCGCCAAGTTAGCACGTGTGCTAGCTTGCGACATAGCAACTAGATCAGACGGAGTGCAAGCATTCCTCCAATTCCGCAAGCCGCCTTCAATATAAATCTCGCCTCTCTGGTCTCTATCGCAGGGCAAAACAACTGGAAGGTATATGTCGCCAATATATCACAGTGCAGAGACCAATGCCCGTAATATATTTGCTGGATTTTGTCTTGCACAATTACGACACTGTCAGAAACCTTTGAGTGGCGCAAGACCACTCGGACAGCATCCATAAGTACTACAACCACAGC
This sequence comes from Dermacentor variabilis, assembly GCF_050947875.1. Classification (NCBI taxonomy): domain Eukaryota; kingdom Metazoa; phylum Arthropoda; class Arachnida; order Ixodida; family Ixodidae; genus Dermacentor; species Dermacentor variabilis. The sequence goes on along the minus strand of NC_134569.1, from coordinate 93,233,573 downwards.
GCATGTACTTGAATCAATCGCGTTTCTAATGCAGCCACGCAGAGCCCTGAATGTAGGTTTTGGTGCATTTATTCAACTTTCCATCGGCACGTCCGAAAAGGATTTCAGTCCAGCCTCCTACATTTCGCGAATTTCGTTCTACGATGAAAAAAACTATTGAGGGTCCTGCACAGCTCGTGTGCCGCATACTTCAACCCATTTTCAAGACGTCTGGAAAGCACAGCACGTCAGCAGAGCAATGACAAGGGCTTACTTTCCGTGGCAACTTTCGTGTATAGCCCACTACCAATATTTCGCTCTTTTCTGCTCTTTTCGAGTGCGTTCTCTGCGTCGGTTGTTTCGACAGCGGCGTTCTCCGAGGCGCTAAGGCGGTATCACAGTCATTTGCACTTTGTTCTCGATGAACAGACGGTCATCGACCCTTGTTTAATCGATGCTCATAGGATACCTCTGTACACAGTGGATCGCACAGAAACACTATAGAAATATTTTTTGTAGCGTCTTCCGTCATAGCGTCTATCATATTACCAGTGTAGTGTTCGAGTGTATTGGAACCTGCAAGGCATTACGCGCCGTTTACTCTGTTTGACTGCTACTGATTACGCTAATGTACCGTCCCTTTCGAACAAACTTTGGTAAGGAGGTAAAGGAAAATTTTCTTCCTTCTTCTTCAACATACGTGCTTCAGTCACCTTTCCAACTTCAACGCACTACTCCTCTTTCTTTGTTGCAGCAATAATTATTTAGATATACTGGCACGTTTATCGCTTCTTTAATGACCGTGTGAACGCGACTTCGCCGCAGTATACTTACTTCACAATGAATTTAATGTGTGTTAAGTTTACCCATAATATGTATACATAACCTCTGGTAGGAAGCTACGTTGAAGAAGCTCCACTCACGCTCATTGAATATTACTACGACGTACACAAATGTTTGTTCAACCGTACTGGCTTAGCCACAACGTTTCTCACAGAAATTTATCGTTAGGGTGGATCCACTGACATGAACCTTTTTATTTAATCATGGTAATGGGGCGCAGCTCGCACTGTGATAGCGGAAACTGCCCGTTAAAAATTATGAGCCAATTTCATCTCAATATGTATGTATATCACGCATGAGGTGTATTCGTGTCTTTACGTGCGCACAATTGATATTGCGGCAGTTAATACTGTGCCAGAGCAGGTGTCGTCAGTGTTCCTTTGGTACACGTTCCGCCGATTTCACTCTGTGGTTATGGTATCCTGCATCAAAGCACGAGGCCCACAATTAGATTCCCGACCGCGGATGGCGTATTCTAATAGGGGCGGAATGCAGGAACACCCCGGTACTTAGATTTGTTTCGTGAAAGAAGCCTTTGGAGCTCAGAATTGATCCGTAACCTGCTACACCATCCCTTAGGGTATACTAGGAGGGTTTGGAACGTTTAAAATTTAATTAATCAATCCATCAGTCAATCGAACAATCTGAACAAACATACGTACTGACAAACGAGATTAAACATTTTCTGGCGCGGAAAGTGGATACATTTCACGCCGGCTCCATAAACTTCGCATAATTGCCGGCGCTTTTTCGACGGGAGCCACAAAATTCACATCTCAGGAGAAGCAAGAAGACCCAACAATCACCTAGACCCCTAATCTACCACGTGAGCTACTTCACGAAGTCATTTAAAATAGTTTTCCACGTAGATCGGGATCGCCTATGCCCAACGATAGCGCCCCCATCCCCTTGTATCCCCTGTCACAACAGCTCACGGGTTGAGCCTAACGCCGCGATCAGAGCCTGAGAAGACACCTCTGCTGGGCTGTCACAGAGCATTGAGGCTAAACATGGATGTTGTAAATGGGAAGGGGGAAGATGTTCAACCAGAGTAGATGGACCAAGGTTACTGGTTCGAAATTAAAAGAAATCATCGAAGTGACAGAACACCACTTCAGTGAGCTAACGAAACTACTTGGAACAGGAAAAAGGGCAATCGGCAGATCCGCCAATTATTCGCCGCAAGCCGCGTGCCACACTTAGCAGTGGACGACTGCAGGATCACTATTAGAGCAACAGGCTGACTCAGTGTGACCGAACACGTTACAAACCGCATCTACCACAGCAGGCGACGTGGTGCAAATGTTCAACGTACAGCAGCTGAAGAAGATAATCTTTGCCTCAACCAGAAGCAAAACATTACAGTCCTCAGCACACAATCAAAAGAAAGAGCCATAAAACACGTCACAGTAATGACCAGTCTGAGCATTAGGAGCAAGGAATATGAAGCCTGTGCCTATCGCGTAGCACCGGAGAACACCTCGAAAGGAGTCATTCGAGGTATCTCTGCCGATGAAAGCCCGGAAGTCATCGTCAGGAAGCTGGTCACTCCACGTAACCCCAGCGTCCTCTACGCCAAGCGCATGGGCAATACAAACAATGTTATCGCGACTTTTGGTGGATAATCAATCCCTAGCTATGCCAACTGCGGAGCGGCGCTTGTTCGACACGCACTTTACCAGAAACAAATTGACATTTGTTACGAATGCGGAAGACTTGGACACCGAGCGTACGTATGCCCCAATCCGACTGACAAAATTTGCCGTACTTGTGGCACCATGAATCCAAAGCAAGGCCAGCAATGCAAAGCCGGAATGCCAACTATGTGGAAAAGACCAAACGATGCCAAGCAAGGTACTGGATCCCATACCTCGTCAAAAGACGAAGATGGGAACGTGCCCGGAGAGAGGAACAACTGGAATACGACAACTAAGTCGACAAACAAAGAAGCCGAAATAAAGCCATCAGTAACAGAAGAGACTGAAGCAGATCATGTTCCGGCAATCGACCAAGGCCAAGGGGCAGACCTCGTAGTGCCAACCCCACCACGACACCCCAGGCCAGTGAAAACAGCAAGGGCACTACGGGCAACCACATCACCGGACCGCCATAACAGGCGAGCTTGGCTGACGTGTCTTCCAGGGCGCGCGCAGAGGCAGAGGCTGCACCTAACCATAGAAATAGAAAGTTAGAAAAAAACCTAGCAGAGATGAAACAAATGATGCTACATCATCATCAGCGTAATGTTGCTCTAGAAGAAGAAAACAGTAGACTGCGGAAAGAAAACATTACTCTTAAAGCGGGCGAGGTATCATACTATGTAGTACTGAGGACAAAGAGGCAGATATGAAGGAAGAGGCTAACACGTCAGGCAAACGCAAAGCCACAGACTATAACCAGACGATAACAGTTTAAAAGACCAAGTCCGTTAAGCCTCTTAAGAAAAGAGAGGATAAATTCGAAAGCAAAAATTGACATTCTAGAAAACGAGCTAGACATCATAGATACACACTTTAAAGACCTGGGCACACAAATTACGCAGCAAATTACACAGGCTTTCATGACGCAAATACAAGAAAAATTAACACAATCGCTACAAAATTTACCGGCATTCAATCTCGTATGAAGACGTGGGGACCATAAGCCAGTGGAGGAGGCCCCATCAAAACAACCAGTAAACCATATAATAAACCTTTGACAGCTACGGTGGAGGGAACCGGAAAACTGTAACTGTCACCATGGATGGACATGACCATTATAATATCTGGAAACGGAATTGTCGCGGATGCAGTAGAAAATCGTTCAAATTACATTTAATTAATAAAGAACTTCCTGATGTCATAATGCTACAGGAGCCACACTGTAATGTCGAATTACCTAGGTACAGCTCATTCTGCAGTGCCGACGGGGAGACGAGAGCTGTCACCACTCTAGTCAACCATAGCTACACGGCCGTTCAGCATGATACAAGCATTGCGGATGTAGACAATATAGTAATCGAGTTGATACCCGCTAGGAAAAACTGTCAGAGCCCCTCTGTCATGAATGTTTATAGTAAGCCAAGAAACAAATTTCCCAATTTCCGATCACTTCTCCGCAAGACCCTCACTTTCGTAGAAGGCAGAGCCATAGTAATTGGGGGGAGGGGGATATTTCAGCGATCAACACACAGCATGGAGGATACAAATTTGAAAACACCATAGGTAGCAACATATGGCTAAATGCACAACAAGAGGGCCTTGCCCTCATCACAGCCACATCAACACCTACGAGGCGGGGGTCTAGTTTTAGTGTGGACACTACGCCAGATCTCACCTCAACGAAGAACATTAGGGATGCGAAATGGCTTGAACCCCAACAGGATCAAGGCCGCGGCCACAATATCCTCAAAATCCTTGTTAAAGCAGGGCTACGCAAATCTAAGAGCAAACAACTCAAAATTGTAGAGTGGAATAAACTCGGACAAATTCGCAAAAAAAAAGGATAACACTATCACAAGACATCGTGGAATGGAGGACGCAGCTTAATGAGGAAGTTAACTCAGCCACATAAATAAAGCCCAGGACGCGTAAATAGAGGAGGTAGACAGTAAACTCCTATATATGCGGAAAGCTAAAGAAGGTCTCCTGAGGAGATGGAAAACTCAGAGGCACAACAGGACGCTCCAACGCAGGCTAGCCCGGCTTAACAGAGATATAGAAGCGTTTGCACAACAGCTCTGTAACTAACCATGGTAAGCAACATGCACCGATATCGATAATCAGTTAGAATTTTTCTGAATGTAGACCTTCCTCAGCCACCTCTTGAATCTTGAGGAAAGTAAAGCGACATACAGACAAAACAAAAACAAAATCTTACATGCATATGACAAATTTGAAAAAGCTTTTATAGATGACATAGCCACAAGACCACAAGACACAAGGTATTTATCTCGGGCTAAGCCAACGACTCACCCAGATTACACAGGCAGGAAACACAGACAATTAGGCGAAGAGATTAGCGAAGCGAAATTGAGAGCAGCTCCACAAAAGCTTAAAACTACATCCGCACCGGGACTAGACGGAATGACAAACAAGAGGATCCAATATCTCTATGATGCCTCTCTAGGACAACTCACCAAGTATATAAAGAAATGCTGGCAATCCGGTAGAATACCAGAAAAATGGAAAACGGCCCAGATTATTCTAATACTTGAACCAGGCAAGCGGCTTCCGTTGGAGAACCTGAGACCTTTTACTCACGTCCTGTGTGGGCACTCATGGAACACTTGTCCTAACGAGACTGACCAACTATCTCGAGGACAACGACGTTCTCCTGCTTACAGTGCTTTGCTTCCGAAAAAAATTTCTGCACAGGATACGATGCTCCAACTTAAGCATCAAATTATAGATGACACAAGTGAGAACACCAAAGCTATCCTAGAAGTGGGCCTAAAGAACGCCTTTGAGAATGTTGCCCACGAAACATTACTAAACAGAATAAATGAAGTAGGCCTAGGCCGGCAAGTATACAATTATATACGAAACTTGCTCACTAAGAGAAGAACACACATTGAGATAGGAGACCTTAACTCCAAAGCACTACAGATCGGAAGCGCAGGTACACCTCAAGGTTCAGTAATGAGGCTGATGCTGTTTATCTGGCTCTGATCGGATTACCAGCAAAGCTACAGGAAATCAATGACCTCAATCATAACATCTACGCTGACGATATCACCCTCTGGGTGAGCGATGGCAATGATGGACAGGTTGATAACACATTAAAACGTGCAATAGAAGCAGTTGAACAATAGCTAGCAGGAACCGGACTGGCATGTTCGGCAGAGAAATCTGAGCTTCTCATTTATATACCATCGCGACGTGGCCGAAAACCCCGCAACTACGAGGAACGAAACAATCCGAAAATTCACCTGACTACGACGGATGGTGCACCCATGCCCAAGGTTGAAAAGATCACAGTATTTGGCCTCGTCATTGAAAGTAACGGCTACAATGGAAAGACCCATACGCAAATTAGACACTATAACATCTCAAATCATGCGGCTATTCAAACGAATAGCCAACAAACATAGTGGAATGAAAGAAGGCAATCTACTTAGACTGGCCCAAGCCTTCGTAGTGAGCAGAACAGTATACATGGCATCATACCTACGATGGTACTCGTCAGAAAGATACAAATTACACTGCTTAATCAAAAAAGAAATTACAAGCAGGCAATCGGTCTCTCCATTACCACCAGCAACGATACAAGAAACATATTTGCAAATATTGGATCACCCAACATGGTGTGACAGTAGATAAAGCCAGACACATCAGCGACATGACAACCGTCCCTCCAATATCCAAGAATATGCATCTCACCTACCATCAGGGTAGGCGGGAAAGCAGAGCACGCGATATACAGAACTTCGGTAACAGCAAAGACATCACATTTGTAAATGGACCTAGATACCGACACAGGCGCGCCTATACAGCAGTGGTGATAGATTACGAGGAAAAATGCACGACGAGCGCTACAATCAACACGCCACACGCAGAAACCGCAGAGGAAATAACTATCGCGTTACCTATAGCACAAACACAAGCGGACATAATCATCAGTGATTCCCAGACGGCAATACGAAGCTTCGCCAACGGACCAATCTCCCCAGAGGCACAACGACTCCTAAAATTAGGAGATAGTCACGAGAAAAGTGTTCATCTCATTTGCACACTCGCTAACACACTACCAGACGGTATCATTGAGGTGGCGCTACGCATTGCTCGAGAGCTTACGGACCGAGCCTCCGTTAGCCCGGCTCAACGGCTACCGACGGCTGGGAGTGGGAAGGTCGAATTCAGAGTTCACGAAACTACACAACACCACAGATTGCAGAGGCGCACATACGCACCGACGCACCCAAAATTAAGCAAACATCAGTGTGTCGGATGAGAGCAGCTACAAACCAGATCTTATCCGATTCCAGCTACCATGCACCTAATATATCCAAGTTTATACAGGACTGACAAGTGCAGACACTGCGACTCTAGAGCCACCCTAGAGCATATGCTATGGGAATGTATGGGTATAATACACAATAACGGTGATGCAGCCTCAAACAGCGACAGTCTTTGCGTGCGCTGGGAGTCTGCGTTGTTCAGCTCGGACCAGCAGCACCAATACTAGGCCGTCCAGCGAGCCGAGGAAGCCGCCAAGGGCCAACAATCCTTGGCCAAAACCTAGGTGGCCTAGAATCCAGGCTTACCACATCAAATCGCAGGGTACTCAATAAAGTTTTTTTTTTCTGAATGAATGACGATTTTCTTGCTAAATATCGAACAGCTTCACTTCCCTGGTGATCATCCTTTGTTCAATTAACAATTTAACGTTGCCGAGAAGCAGGGAACACACCGTCCTTGTAGCCAACATTTGCAATGAAAGAATAAACAAACAAACAAACAAATAAATAAATAAATAAATAAATAAGAGTTTGCATTGTGAATCCACGAGAATAAGATCGCGCAGCAATAGGCAATCAAATCTGCGATTTCGCTGTCAACAGAAGAATGCTACAGCCGCGAAATCAACGCACCAATGCTCGTCGCTGTTTAGAAACGTGCCTTGGGTTAGGCTTGTGATATAGCCGCTACATAATGCATCTTCCATTAGACCTTTTCAGTTGTCTTGATATCCTGTAACATTGTGTCATTGTGTACACGACTTAGTACACCACTCCGTGTATTCTTGTTTTCCCATCGTCGTTCCTTGCAGGGCTCGGTTAAGGGCTGGCTGCCCTTATGGTATCTGTGCAGATGGCCTTGTCTGGGCGAAAAACCCCAACAATAATGTGACCAGTCACCGTTGTCCTCCCGCATCCATCTGCCGAAGACAAAAAGGAACTAATTAAATTTCCGTTTTTCAGTTTGTTTAGTTTCTTTGGGAGAGTTGTGAGCCTTGTTTGCACTTGTGGGTGAAGTTTAAGGAAGTTGTCGGTGATGCGAACAAACCCAGAGTTTTCAAGGCAGTTACGGCCCAAGATATAAAATAAATGTGTCGTAAATAGAGCCGGAGCAATCAATGTAAAGTTGTATAACTACCCAGGACAATATGCATTGTTTGCGTTGGCTGAGGTCACATTTAGAGGCTCAATAGGCGCATAGTGTGGATACGGTGTGAAAGTGGGCTTTCACTTTCAGGCCCTAGTCGTTCGCTTTTGAGAAAAGGATACAGTGGATGAAGATCGCTCTACAGGAGCAGGCCATAATTAAAGCACAACTGTATATTAGGAATTCGCTAAATGAAGTATCCTGCTCACACCTGTTGCAAGCTTAGGTCTATATTGGCATCAGAATATGTTTTATTTAAGACAGAGTTTGAATGTTCTTACGGCGGAAGGACAGTAAGTGGCACGCTTACAGGTTGGTCTAGCCGTTACACAGCCGTGTGAGGTTCAATTTAGGAAAAGTTTAACATGGAAGGAGATTTTCTGGGAAAAGATTGCCAAAGCAGAGAAAATTTTTCACACAATATTCCTCCTAGATTCCGAACAGATACTTTCTGGTCTTCCCTCTGCACGCCGTGCCTGTATGGCCGAAGACACAGTGCTGTAGGTACCTGCATGTCAATTGAATGCAGGAGCGCCTATTACATATTCGTGCTGCCTGTGCCTGCCGCGAACGACTGGATGCACTGCATGCTGCCAAGTTGCGGTCGCCTGTTATTTGTAGCCTGTGCGAACATCCGTTATGTCTTAGCACGCAGCTCGGCTCTAGTTATTTCGTCTTATGACCACCTTGAGAGGGCGAACAATTATGTGTTGCGAAGCCCTTCGAATCACAGCAGCCGTACGCAACTGAAGCACTGAAGTACGCTTTATATATGGTCTCTTTGTATGAATATCCTCGAGTATACCGGTCCCTGAGCCAACTGAACGTTTTCACTGTGTATCGTTTCAGTTCGTTTTCCTCAGATCTTCAGCAACGCGTAACATTACAGCCGGGTTACCCCGACGTGAACGGACTTCATTGTACCGTCTGTGGCTCGGCGTCACATTTAAAAATTCATACGCATTGCTCGTTGGAATAGCCGGGAACCGCGCGTGCAACATATCCAGCTGCGACGAGACGCTCACGTACGTTATATTTGTCTACCCGCGCTGTATTGCCGAGATGCATATCATCTAAAAAGGGCTGGACAGACTAGATAATCGTCCACTATCAGAACAATACGTTCTACGGCAGTGCTCCCAGAGGAACTCTAGCGCCGAAGGGTATATGCACGCTTGCTCAGGTTCGGATCCAGAGGTCTACGGGCCTACGGCGTAGATTTTAAGAACGATGCGTTCTGCTGCTCGTAGTGTTCGCACTTTTCGTGCGCTAATCTCTCTTTCTTTCTTTTTTTCTTTCTTTCTTTCTTTCTTTCTATCGCCTTAGCCCTTCCCCCACGCAGAATAGCTAACAAGAACTTTTACTGGTTAACGTCCTCTACTTTTTATGCATTTCTCTCTCTCTCTCTCCCCATCTCGGGTGTTCACTAGGATCAACAGATAGCAAACCACCAGCAACACGCATTGCATGTTTTTTTAGTGTGTATTTTTGTACTGTGATGTTTCTTCTACTGCAAATGTCTCTATACCTGATTGCCACGCGTTCAGAGCTCTCATTTAAAACAACGTAAAATCGTATGTTTACCCACGCCTCATGTTGCGGCTGCTTACGGTTGGATATTTCTCTTTGTGCACTTCGTCTTTCTTTTGTCGTGTACATTGCACAAAATAGTTACGCCAACCACCTGGTAAAAAGCTACTCCTCTCTGTGGAAGATACTCTTAGAGACTGCTTCTACAAACGGCACTTTGCAGCGTCTATAGAGACAAAAAAGAAAAGCAGGGTCGTCACCGGTCGACAATGAGAGGCACGTTGCGTGGCGGAACTGATGCGAGTTCAGCAGGTGTTCTCACCTCTATTTGCCGATTGCCAACTGGTTTGTTTTTGAGCTTCCACCGCCAATTCGATTGGCGAAAAGGATAATAAGTTAAAGATTTACCCAGGAGTTTACGTTGACTGTATATATTTATTTGTCTTTCCGCATACAAGCGTCCAGCACAACGAACCCGTGATTCGGACGAGGCTGCAATTGGAAGCTCGAGCATCAATTCAGTTCGGATTGATAGTTTCCGTGTGCCGCCCGGCAAGAGCTTTTCTCCGGATCGTCTCTGGAGATGCAGAGCTGTGGAGCGGGCGTGCTGAAGAAACGAAAGAACGTGAATGCGTGCTCGACGCTCGAAATTGTTGCGCTGGGAAGGTAGGTCTAGCAGGCGAGCGAGGGGCGCACTGCGCCAATCTGCATTTTTCCCATTCAATCCGACCGGAGGAACCCCTAACCACGAGGAAAAGCGGAGCGAGCGCAGAATGCAATCTAGGCCCGGCGTGGCGGAGCGCAGCAAAGTGCACTAGAGCCCACTAATGTGGTTCGGCGGTGTAGTGAATCTCTGTCTTTTCTCAATGAGAATTCTTTGCTGGCAGCGTTTGCAGCGTAGGCTTTTTTTTTTAGCCTAACAGGGTGCGAGCGGCGTCTCTTGTAACGAGGTTCGTGCGCACCGGGAGAAATAAAAGCTCGAATGGCGGCGTTTGAGCAACCGTCGGAAGAAAAGGTACTGTTCTTGGCGTTCGTTCCCCGACCTTCAGCAATAAAGAATTCACAATTGAACAATGGTACGCGAGAAGTGAATGATCTTTCTTATGTCTTGTTTCTCTCGACGGAAGTGTATATCGGGTGTAATGCGGGCATTTGTGCAAAAGTCATCAGAAGGAAACCTGCAGTTTTCTGCATTCCTTCTGAAGTGACGTACCCTTCTTTATACATACATAAACCACTAACGACTTAGCCATTAAGATGTGCTCCTCCGTAAAGCTATTTGCAGATGACCATTGTGATATACCATAATATAGTATCATGCACATCTTCAGTGTGACGTATACAGACAGTGTTACAGCATGGTGTTATTTTTGGCTAATGCAACTTATGTTAGTAAATGTACAGTAAGGAGATTATCTCGGCATCTTAATGATTTCGTACCACGTAACTACGTTCTTAACAATGCTCTCGTTACTCTGGGGTTCTTATGTACAAGCATATATGCATGTTTTCATCTTTAAAATAGTTACGTGGAAAAGCCACAGAACACATCACTAATAAAATATCGTGCATTACACTACCTTAAAATTAAATTTTCACTAGTCCTTCTAGCCTGCAATTCAAAACCATCCAATAATTATTTTCTAACTGCTCCAGGACAGCAAGTGTCATTTTATAGCAGCTTAATCGTGAGAGGAAATTTTACCTCTGGATTTAGTTCAAATAAATACATGGGAACGGATAAATCGTATTGCTCGCCATCCAATGCACCGAATCTGATTAATATTTTTGAGTTTAGAGGGAAAATATACAGTCTAGTGACAATAACAAAGATATTTTTTATTTAGTTCGAGAAATTAACAGAAGTAGAAGGTTTGCATCACAGTCTATACGCGGATGGCATCACCCTCTGGGTTTCTGGGGGAGGATGCGTCGAGCGAACGCTACAGGCAGGTGTAGATGCGGTCCAGAATTACTTGCGTGGAACGGGCCTCGAGTGCTCGGCTACCAAGTCCGAACTTTTGATCTACATACCCACAAGGAGAGGTCGTAAAACCCTGCGCAACGAAGAACGGGAATACTCCAAAATACATATTATATTGGCAGATGTTACTCCCGTACCGCACGCAGACAAAATTAGAATCCTGGGGTTACACCTGCAGGCAAATGACCATAACGGAGAGACGGTGCGAAGACTTCGTCGTTCGGTAGATGACATGATCCGACTCTTGCGTCACATCACGAATAGACGCAATGGTATGCGTGAAGAGTGCGCGATCCGTCTCGTGCAGGCGTAAGCGTTAAGCCGCATAGCATATGTTGCCCCCTACCTGAAGTGGATAGGATGCGAAGAAAACAAGGTCGAATGCATGATATGAAAGCCTTTCAACAGGGCGGTCGGCGTTCCACTCAACGCGAGCACCGACAAGTTTCTAGACCTCGGACTACACAGCTCATTTGACGAGTTAATCGAGGCGCACGATATTGCGCAATACGAACGATTATCTAATTCAAAGAGAGGTCGATGCATCCTCGAGTCACTCGGCATCGCGTACCACACTCAGCATGGAGAAAAGATCGCGGTTCCGGCCTCGGTCCGCGACCGCCTGATCACCCCGCCGCTTCCCAAAAACATGCACCCGACGCACCACGCCGCGCTACGCAACAAACGAGCAAGCTACCTTCAGAAGAAGTTTGGCAACAGCAACGAGGTGGTCTACGTAGACGCTGCACGATATGAAGGAGAGAGAAGCGCACACGCGATCGCGGTTGTAGACCGCACGGGTAAGTGCCTCGCGAGCGCCACGGTCACCACGAGAGACACGGCGATGGCCGAAAAAGCCGCAATATCCCTAGCACTGGCCGCGGTGCCGAACGCTGTGATCGTGATCAGCGACTCGCAGGCGGCAATCCGCGGCTTCGCGTGCGGTCGCGTCTCCCGGGAAGCGGTCCGCATACTCCAAATTTGCGACGACGGCGACTCGTCATCACCCTCGCAACCCCGAAATTCTACGGTCTTTCTCTTCTGGGCCCCGGCACACACCGATGTCCCGCTCGCAGGCAACGAGGCGGCCCACGGCACGGCTCAAGGTCTCACATGCCGAGCCGCCGCAGTTTTTGTGGCCGCCGCCCCCACCCCCGAGAGCGGAGCATCGGATCTGCCGGATCGGGCCCCTGCAACAGAAATGCAGCAACAAGAATCGCAATGGGCGTGTGGCGATCGCATGATCACGTTCAGAGACCTCACCCAACACTACAGACTCCAAAGACGCACATTCCCGCCACCACATGACAAATTAAACAGAAATGAGGCCCTAACATCACGCTTGCTCCAGACACACACCTACCCTAGTCCCGCCGTCCTACATCACTGCATCCAACAGATGCCCGTAAAGCTTGCGGACAGAGAGCAACGCTGCGACACATGCTCTGGGAATGTGCCGGCAACCACGGTAATGAGATCCCCTCCGTTCGCGACGCGTCCGTAATCGCAGCCGTTGCCACAGTACGGGAAGCCTCGAGCTCGTTTCTTCCCGACGCAGCCCCGGTTGAGGGGGCCGCCGGGGAGCTTCTCCATCGGCGTCGCCGCCGTTGAGAGGCGGCTCTCAAGAGTTCAGAGTTGGCAGACCAGCTCTGGGCCGTCCGGCAAGCCGAAGATGCAGCCCGAGTCCAAGGACTTCGAGCCGCCACCTGAGGCCAACACAACAAAACTGCCGGACCATTCATTAATAAAGTTTCTTCTCTCTCTCTCTCTCTCTCGCTCTCTCTCAATGTTTTTACAAAAATTGCTGAAAATTTCAAAGTAGAGGAAAAAAACCCTCAAGTTCTAAGTTTCCAACTCTATAATTCAGCAAAAACCACGATATAGAAGTTCTATAACTTTCACTTATTAGGCCCTCTTAAGTGGACAACATTCATGTACGTACAACGCTCGCAAATATACCACTAATTTTTATGTGGTACTTTTACGTTTGGACTTTTGCGAAGCCCTCGTAAACCATTGTAAGATATTCACGGAAGTTGTAAGCTAATATCTAATTTGTTTGAATTAGATGCTTTAGCACGTGCAGTTTACATAACTGCGATATCTATTCTTGGTTCAGAGTTACAGATTTGCAAACTTAGTGAATAAATTTTCTTAACTTACCGATTTTCCGACCATTTTTGTATGACGTACGTTTGCCTTCTAAAAGAAAATTGCTTGTCCTAGAGATCAGGACAGCGGGAGAGGCAGGCGCCATCCCGATGCATCCATCCAAATTTATAGGACACGGAGAATGTGTACTCCTGTAAGCGTAAAACCCAGCGTTTAAGGCGGTCACTTGGGTCTTTTAGCAGGGACAGCCAACATAAAGCGTAACAGGTAAGGGCGGAACTTCGCAATATCTCAATGAGAGCAAGGTACTTGCGTTCGGTTATAGAGCAGACAGAGAGAGAGAGAGAGAGAGAGGAAAGGCAGAAAGGTTAACCAGATGCAAGTTTGCCATTTGCTACCCTGCACCGGGGTGGGGGAAGTAGGGGTTAGAAAAGGGGGCAAATAAAGAGACAGAAGAAAAGAAGAAGAAAATACGAACAGGAGCATATAAAAGGAAATGCGTTCCGATTAAAGGCGTTCACAGAGACCGATCGATATCAAGGCGTGCAGTAGGGCTTGCACGGTTTTCAGGTGTGATGTTAAGTCTCGTCTATGTTGCGAAATTCTTTGTTCCGATAGAGGCTGGCCGTACAACTGGTTGAGCACGACAGAAAGCGATTGTCGCTGCACAGTACACCACGGGCATTGGCACAGAGCATGACGACTTGTTCTCTCGTCACCGCAATGGGCATATGTTGCGGTGTCGGCCATCCCTGTGCGGAGCGCGTAGGCATTGGTAAACGCGTGTCCCAACCATAGCCTACACAATAGGGTCGCGTCTCTTTGGTTAATTCTTGGTGGAAGTCGAAGGTTTAAGGATGGATCCAGGGTGTATAAACGGGCGTGCATAAAATGTGGTTCACTCTGATCTGATGTAGTGCAGTGGCGTGAAAGTAGTTGAATAATCTTTGCGGTATATGTCCTAGACAGAGGGATTAATAGGTGGTGGTCTTCTACACGAGGTAAATTATGTGAGCAGCTTGATCGGCACGTTTATTGCCGATAATACTGGTGGCTTGGTAGCTACTGAAAAATTATTTCGTGTCCTTTCTCAGTAAAGTGGCGTATGGCCTATGCAATTTCGAACACCAACTGTCCATGCGGAGAGCGTCGTAAGGCTGTCAGCTAAAACAGCAGTACTGTCTTCGAGTCGCAGAAAGTAGACCGTTTGTGTGTTGTTTCGTCATTAGTAAAGTGTAGTATGACTCAAGGCGCTGCGAGGTTATAGAATAATTTCGCTCGCAGGCTTAGAGAAGGCGGCTGGCGAAGCTATTACGTGGTTTGCGTTCCGCTGACGTTGCAACAAGATACCACTAATGCCGTGGCCACTTGCATCTGTGCGAACTCCCGTGTAAGCAGATGGGAATCGAAATGACCCAAAGTGGTTGGATATATGAGGCCAGCAGTAAGCGTTGAAAATACCTGAGCTTGTTTGGGTCCCCAAGAGGAACTTCTCAAGGAGATCAGTGAGAGCACAAGCGATGGCGTCAAAGTTCTTAATGAAACGTCGAAAGTATGAACACAGTCCCAGGAAACCTCGTATATCAGCGTACGAACGAGAAGGCGGAAACTCGCTGACAGCGTGGACTTTCTGCCCTGGTTAGGCCGTATACCATAGCGTCGACCAAGTGTCCGATTACTCCTATTTGACGAAAGCTGAAATGGCGAATGGCTGAACTGAGCTGTAGGCCGGCCCGTCGAAAGACATCAAGCATGGTCGAGAGCCGGTGATCTCTCTCGAACGTAGGAGGAAAGCCAATCACGTCATCAAGGCAATATACGAATCTGGACTATTTAAAACCGCACAGAAGAGAGTCAATCAAGCGTAAGAATGTAACAGGTGCATTACATAGTCCGAAAGCGTGACTTTAATTCGGCAGAGGGCCATCTGGAGTCACTAAAGCCGTCTTCTCGCGATCCGTTTCATCGAAAGCAATTTGCCAGTAGCCAGAGCATAAATCGATCGAAAGAAATAACTGGTAGTATGGGAGGGATCCAGTGTGTCATCAATACACGGAAGAGGACACATGCCCTTTTTTGTTTGACAAAAAAGGGCTGGTGACAAATTTGGCTGGTAGTGTTCCTCCGTGGGGAAAGGACATTGTAAGGCTCAGAGAGAGAGGACAGCAAAAGAGATTTCCGTTTGAAGAGACGGTGAGGGTATGGTCCAAGTGAAGAGGACCAACGGCTGCGGCAGTGGCGGTAGATCGGGCCGACCCGAGAGCACACATCCGGAGTTCGCCACTCAGATGGGTTCCTCTAACGTTGGGTTGAATTTGGTCTTGGTGCAGCAGTAACGGCAATGACAGGAGCGGTAGCAGTGGAGCGCTGGCCGACTTGAGGCTACATGTTCATATATGAAATTTCTTGGCGGACGGCCGCTTCAATGAGCGAGATGGTTAAGTTGTGCGCCTGTGGACCGTGAGTGCGTGGAGTCATGGCCTCCGGCTTGCGACGGATGACGACGGATGACATGTGTCAGACTCGGTGGCGCTGGCTCTTGAAGCATCGGTAGGTCCTTGCAGGCGGAGGGGGCAGCTGTATTAGGAAGACGATCGAACCGTTGTACAATACATTTGCTCTTAGCTTGCTAGAAGCGCCTGCTATCCCTTATGGTCAACTCAGCCGTTGCACAACTCTTTCAAAGAAGCCGATTGAATGCGTCCGTGATGCCCTTTAAAATGTTCCCGACTTTATCTGCATTTGACATATCCGTATCAGGTTTTCTCCTAAGAGCCAGAACGACCTGAATGTACGAGATGTACGATTCCGTGGACGTCTGCGTACAAGACGCGAGCTCTTTCTTGACTGCTAACTGGCATCCAACAGGTGTTCAGAAAAGATCGCGTAACTTTTCCTTGCTTGTGTGCCAAGTCGTAAAGTCGGTTTTGTTTGTCTCAACTCACATCTTTGCAGTCCCTTGCAAGAAAATATAACATTGGCCAACATAAGTGCGGTATCCCATCTGTTGTGGTTGCTTACGCGTTTGTACCACGCCAGCGATTTTTTGATGAGGTCGGTGCCAGTGAAGGTTCCGGAGTCAAATGGACAGGAGAGGACGACTTCCGGCGCTGTCTGAGAAGATGGTTCAGCGTCATTAATCGTGGCCGCTGAATTGAACTGTAAACAACAACAATTTCCTCTCTCATATGCAACAAATTAAATTCATATCGGTCCAGTGGTTGTCTCATCAGAGCATTTGTTAATTTCGCATTTATTTGAATTGGGAAATCGCTCTTTTTCCTGGGCGTACGGAAGCGCCATCGCATATTTCACCTCCCCGCTACCACTTGTATACAGGACGTGTGTATTTCCGCTAATGTGGCCGAAAAAGAAAGCTTTTGCGCTTAGATATGCACTGTTATATTGCTCATATCTTGCAAAAATATCGAATCTCGGAGTTTACTTCGTCCAGGAAAGCGGTCAACAACGCCTCTCCATGTGGCGCAGAGGCGTTACTGAACTAATTGAATTTCTCAAAGTAAGATGCATCAGAAAACTCGTAAAGTACAACCTAAGCACGACCTACAGACCAGATTTACGAGAAAACATAATTCTGTTACTCGGAAACTGAAAGATCAACCCCTTTTACAGCGTTTCTACCATTCATAGACCTGGGCGCTACGCTCGGTTCCTTGCAAAAACACCATCCAGATGGCGCTCGCCTCTTCGCATCCGCGCCCCACACAAGAGGCCGCGTTTCTACGAGAAAGCTCGCACGCTTGCCATCGTGCGTAGCATTCGCCGCCAGCGTTGCTCGCTAAACATTAGGGTTACATAAGCTGCGATTGCCGGGAAGCGTGAAAAGAAGTGAGAGATCTTTGAATGCTATCACGATCCACTCTTAAAAGCGAAGCTTAAGCGTCCTCCTATTTTTCCATGTTCGCCACCTCTGTTCACTAAGGAAACAAGATTATATTATTGCGAACGAGTATCCGCGAACAAGTGAATTGGGAGCATTCATTTCTCAATTTGTTGCCCTATTGTGTTTTCATTTATTTTCTCCCACGCTGAAATTAATAGGCATATTCTTAGTAAGCTTAGCAATAATGGATGCGCATCCGAGGTTTTTTTTTTTCATATTCAAACGTGTATTTTTACTTGGAGCGCAGTTTCCCTTACTCATTCTCCCACGCTAATCTTTCGTTCGCAAATATTGCGGCCAGTGCTGCGACGTTTTCCCTCGATTCATTCTTGGCTTTTCAACAGCCCCGTAAATGACGACGATTTTTTTTTCAATGCTCGCCGCGATCGCTACAGAGCACATGCGCGCATTTACGCCGCGTGTCGCACGCCATCGTCGACTCTGGTAGTTTGTGTTATCGTTCTTCTTCGGGAACGGTTGCTTTCTGCGTTCTTTCCTTTGTCTTTGCACACGGTTCTTTCCATAACTTGTGTTTCGCAGCCGTCTTGCTTCTTTCCAGGCTGCCTTTTCTGACTTACAGTTCCGATGGCTTTGCATAGTTTTTCTGCCAGTGTTGCTGCTTGCATATGGGACGTATACTGAATGACAAATATCGACGGTGTTGCCGCGATGCCGGAACCGACGTGACATTTGGCTAAAGAATGAAAAAAAAAGGAAAAGCCCTCTCGCGTGATGTGCCTGTACGTGAACGTTTCCAGCGTTACACAAATCCGCCTTGCGCTACGTTTGCGAAGGTGTACCCTCATGCGCACGCTGGAAGGGGGAACACAGAAATGCTTTTTATCGGCGATCAACTAAACGGCGCTTACATGTCACCTCCGAGGCGGCCTTGGTTCTGTATCCTTCGGGATGTTTACGAAAAGCGGTTCCTCGAAATCGAGATGAGGCTACGGTGTTTACTTTCAACGCCTCACGGGAAGAATGTTTAGTTCAAGGTCAATATCGCCACTCGAGCTTATAAAAAGCATTACCTCGTGCACGAACTGTGCATGTCAAATATGTAGTTTGCTTGGCTGGAACATTTGCAAATATGTTTTGATAGGTAGTCTCTATTTAGACAGCTTGAAAAAGAAAACATTAGTGTGTCACGATAGGGAATGGAAACAACCAATGTACTCGTGTTTGACCATTTATACTTCTTAGTAATTGACCAAGAAACATAAGGGGTGAAATGAGAGAAAGATATAGAGAGGCCAACGAAAGGTAATTCTGGTCGGCTATCTGTGTACAGTGGCAAGGTATGTCGAGATTAAGAGATGATTTGACGTAAGAAAAAGGCTGCGCAGGTGCATGTGTCAGTGCCCGTTTGTCAGTCGACTTCCTGCGATATTGAAAAGTGTCCTGTTTATCGTCCCGAAACTGCGCAGTCGAGATTATGAGGGCGGCGCACCTAGTGGGCCCCCCCACTTCGAAACTATTTCGATAATCTGGGATTCTTAAACGCACCCCTGAATGTAACCAGGTGATCTTTCTTTTATTCGTATCTTCATTTTCGCCGCCATCTGGAACCGAACCTGCGTGGTCGGCTTCGACAAAACGCACTAGTCACCTAGCCACAGCGGCGGCCCAAACATTTACAAGCATTGTAATATGTCTGACGTAGGAACACCCACAAGATTCATGTACCGGTGGGAAACGTGTTTCGGCATACGGAAGACGATGCATCAATGCGTGTCGAACTGAACAGGAATTCAGAAGTAAAACCTTAACGCGAGTTCTCTCGTGGGATGGGCAAGAAGAGGCCTATGGCAATTTTCGCGCGTTCGCTTTACATACGCCCAATTTTTCAACATACAGACTGCCTGCGTCTCTCTATAGTGGGCATGATAGATGGGAACTCCTGCCTTCTCTTTCTCTATCTCTCTCTATCTATTCTTCAAGAAGCGTGAAGCAAGCTCCGAAGGACGCATGAGTTATTATGTTTCGTACTGGACCTTCGGGAGAAAGAAAATATCTAAAAACATAGAATAGTCTTGACAAAAAAAAAACGCTCATTATGTGGCTTGCCGTGGCAAAGTCACGCGAACAGAGAACGCGTTATACCTTCATGTCGTGCTCAGTCATGCCGGCATTACAAAGTTCTTGATGCTACAAGCACAGTCCATGCTACTTGCATAATAGCATGCATAATGTCAACGATCAGGTTTTTCATAGTCTATATATGCAGGCACTAAACCTTACCTACTCCACATTTGTCAATGTCGGCAAAAGATATACGCAGATGCTATATTGTTCGTTTCAGTCGTTACTTGATACTTTCTTCTTAGTTTTATGTTGTTTGTGGTTGCACTATTTCCTCACATTTTTCGAAAGTTTCTTGAGGAGTTCCACAAAGCTGCATGTTCTTAAGACGCCGATAACATTGAGCGTGACACGCCCGAAAAATGCAACACATAATCATAATACATCTATGTGGACGCGCATACAAGACCACGCTTCTGCACATGCACTCGTGCACACAGTCGGCTATTGTGATAATTAGGCCTGTACTCAGCCAGACTGCAACACACCTGAGCGCTCTTTGTCAAAGACATTAACGGATAATCTATAATCTTTTCATGCACTTTTGTATGTTCGCGCGTCGGCAGACATTATTCTGGGCAGGGCCTTTGCATGTACGATAATTACTAGCGCACTACATTCATAACCATAACCGCTATCTCTGGTTATATCCGGGTCGGCCGCGTAGTCGTGTTTATTCAGGCAGCTCAATTATGGAAATCGTAAGCTTTCGTTAAGTTAGCTTTCGTGTTCTCAGAACGGGTGCGCCGATGCCACATATCCATGGTAGGCGAATAAACGCGGAAAGCGTAATAAGGTTAGTAGCGGCTATCGCGTTTATGGCTACCTGCACGGAGACGAGAATTAAGGCTGTCCAACGCAGTGGCATACAGATGACCCACTTCGTTTGTCGTCATGAAATTAGGGAGCATCACTCTCAAAGTGAAAAGGCCAACTGTCGCCGAGGTGTGCCCGCTATAACTCGCTCGCAGCGTGGGCGTTGAGGTGCAAAACTTTTAACAACCTACCGAAGTTTGCACCTCACCCGTCCAAGATTACTAAACGTTGAACTTTCTTTAATTACCCTGACGGTAATAGCACTCTGCCGCGCTAGTCTGACACGCGCTCACTACAGCCGCAGGAGCTTTAGATACTATATCAAGACATTCAATAACGTTATTTTTATTCATCAGATGCCACGTGTAGCTTAACCGATGGTGATGGTATTGCTACAGGCAACGTTAGCCTGGTAGTCTGGCTCAGCAAATCGCTGTGATGGGCGTCTCTTTCTGGGTCATGAAGAAATCTCACCCCACCTCTACATTAATTAGCTCTCCAGTAGAAACGCAAGAAGAAGGCGCGATAATTTTTTGATCACTTTCTTCAGTACGTTCCATGCATGAAAGCTATACTCGTTTGCATGCTTGTGAGGAAACATTTTTGTCAAGCAGCTTCATTTCAACACAGATACGTTGGCAGGACCAGGTGACGCGCTCCGTGTCGCCTACTTGTTTGCACTCAAAGCAACGCAGAGAAGCAGCACACACCAACTTCTACGCACATGTTGGAGTGTAGCCCAATTTTGTTCGTACTCTGCAGAGTGAGGTGCACCTTCCGCAGCTAAGCGCCTTCAGAATTCACAGTTGGTGCGGTGGTGTGCAAAGTGTTGAAACTATATAGCAACGAATTATTTCCTTGGAAAGTATGTGATTCAAGCGTGTTTATTCTCTCATCTCTCTCTTTGTATACTAAATTTCATTTGCCAACACTGTCTTTGATGGATTAGAACTGTTCTCTTGCTCTCACCATTTCTTTCTCAACCACACTTCGTTACTCCTTGGGCTCTCTACTTCCATCCTTCTATCCTGACACCATTCTCTCTATTTTGTACATCCATGCCCTCGGCGCTCTCACCTTTCTTTTAATTCATATTCTTTTGTCTTTTTCTCTGTCCTTTATCCCTTCACTTGCTTTTCTTCTCTACTTTTTCTTTTTTTAGAGTATTCATGAGCATGAGTGCCGGGGTGCCCACTTTCTAGCATTGACTGTAACTTCCATCAGGTTGCTTACTTTCTGTTGTTCTTTCTTCTTGTTTCTCGTTTGTCAAGCTTATTTTCGCGTCAACCCCTCTTTTATTCTTCTCTCTTTAGAGACTGCTTTACTGGAGGGTGCGCTCCAGCAGGTGTTTTCACTTTCTTTTGCGTCGCCCTTTTCTAGTGTGACCCTTTCCGTACAGCAAATGGCACATCAGCCAGAACAGTGCACAGATCGCTTCGTGTGGAGCATCCAGGAGGTGATGCCACTAAGGCGGCGCAAGCGTAAGAGGAAGCAGGCGGGTAACGCTACAGAGTGAGGTGGGATGCCAGTGGAGAGAGAGAAGCCTGACAAAATGCCCGCCGCGTGGTCTGCGAATTCCGCCTCTGGCTTGGCGTCCTTCGGAGTTCATGAGCGGGGCCATTGCTGGATCCGCTCCGCTGACCACTAATTCGGGGCCCTCCACTCTGACCGCGGGTCACGCACTGACTGTTTTGGTGACCAGTACTGGAATGAGCGTGCCTCGCCGGTCTGCTGGACATTATTGTGGGTTCAGCTCTTTTACGAGTGCTGCCTCCCCCCCCCCCGCACTATAATAAAGATAAAAAGTAAAAATACAGCATCACGTGATCCGAGAAAAAAAGAAACCGCTGAGAGAAGCAAAGAGACGTGACAAGATAGATACAGAGAGAAAGAGCAATGAGCAAAGGAAAGGTTAAGTTACGAGAGTAAGGTGACGTGGTTCTTGGTTATCGCCTGGTTCTGATGCCACTGAATTTATATGGATAATTTCTCAAGCAACATTTTTGTGTTTATTCATGCAAGGCCAAGAACATGTTCTCCGTTTATTCCTCGGCTGTGAACTTTGTATGTTTAAACAGGCTTGTTCGTTCCCTTATTTTATGAAATGAACGGAGATATTGCATCGCGCCTGCTTTTCATTTTCAAGTTTGGTTTTGTCCTGCGATTCCCTACTCAAATTTCATTTTTTGTCGCACATCTATCGTATCGCAAACGAGCTGTGTCTCTCGCGCCTTCTGTGAGTCAATAGAGAGTTTCAGCGAGTCCGGTACTCCTGTAAACGCAGTCAGACTGGGCCTTTTGCCGGAGTGGTGGGAGGAGTAAGCGTGAGCGGCCCCAGTGGTGCAGTCACTTCATAGTGCAGTCACTGAATCATGATACGATTACACCGATACAAAAATTTACACCGCCAGCGCACTTGGGATTAGAGAGTTTTAGGATAGGGGGCCGAATAGCTTGTGGCCCCAAATAGCTTTGCGGGTGTTAGCGTTGGGGCACGCAGGAGCGAAGAGATTTAGAATAGCGCTTTGCTTTTGCGGATAGCGTCTTGCGCTAACAGCGCCACTACGGCGTCAAAGAAAAGCTATTAGAAATAATTTAATAAAATATACGATTTTATTATAGGAATAGTAAATTTGACTTGCGTTTATTCGCGTTTTATTACAATTTAAATGTTATTCTGTAAGCAGTAAACAATTAGTTGCGCTTAGTTTTGAGCAAACCAACTTTACGTGCCTTCACCAGCCAAGCTTAGCCGTGTTAGGCCTACGAGCCATAAAATCCACAATCGAATTCGGAATCAGCGGCGTCTAATGAATCAATCTTCATAATGCACGCTAGTTGAGAGAAAGCGACAACCGCAGTCACATCTCCTAGCTTGCGAACTTCACGCGTGTCCACGAATCGAACCCAGTTTGGTGCTAGGTTAGAGCCGTCGCTTCGATGGGTGCCGCCATGTTTGCTGACGCAAAGCTTTTGGGGCCCTTATTTGAGCTCCCGCTAAATCGGTAAAATAGCGTTCCCAACGCAAAACCCAAACGCAGTTTGCGTCTCGCACATGCACAGTGGCTTCGACGCTATTTCTTTGGGGTCCTATTCTAAAACTTTCTATTAACTCTTTGTATCTTTCGTTGAACTCCGCTCCACCAGGGGGCGCTACCATTCCGGCCGCTCACGTACTGCCTTTACGTCTCCACTAACCCGGTATTCTGCTCGATCCGCCTGGACTTACTGGAATACCGGGCGAGATAAGACACTCTATCTTGTGCACAAAGTTAGGCGGAGACGTTTTCAGACAGCCTTGAGACTTTATACTTGAGTGTTTAAACTTAAATATTGCCGTTCACACAGCCTGAACAAGATATTTAGGTGCAGTCTAAAAGTGCACTTGTACTCAGGCTACGCCTTCGGGCTTCGTATATTGGTTCTGGTCGTGAGGGCGACTCATAACAACAAGACTGGCGTGTTGTAGCAGCGGAATTTAAACATATACGGCATTTTTTTTAGTTCGCTGAAGAACTCGCAAAGCTTCACGTGACATTTCGAAGCTTTAGCGACGTCTGTATCCTCTACGCTTTTAGATATTGATAGTTGCATAGTCTCTTACGAGCGCGCATCTCTAACTCAGCCTGAATTTACCATTAGCATATTGCACTTACTTGATTGAAAAGGTGGTTTGGTGTGCTTGTTGAAACATATCGCTGGGGAACTTCCACTACCCTTAATATGAGTCGCTATATGGTGAAACCGCATAACGAAATACTTCATTGATACGCTTCTATTACATATGCACTTCTTATAGTATCGTAAGTTTTTTGAGCGCTAGAGAGGCGACAGATGATTGCGCATGGAGCTACGAAAATGCCGCCGAGCGTGCATCATGTTTACTATAGGTAGTTCTAGAGTCGTATTCGGAGATAGTTTACACTGAGCACAACCATTCGATCGTCTTACATCTCCTCTTACAGTTTATCTCTGTTTGCCACTTTCTTCGATTTTTCCACTGTACTGATGCAGCTGCTGTCTGGCACGCCACGTCGGTAGGTGTTCGAGAACGCGTATAACTTACGGTAGGCATTATCTAGCCCTGAACGTGAGCTCACCACTGTCATTAAAAAAAGCAAATGAACAAGCATTGCATTTTACCGGTGCCAACGTATGAGACATAGACTTGGAGGCCAACAAAGAAGCTCTAGAAAAGGTTCAGGACCGCGAAAACAGCGATCGAATGAAAAATGTTCGGCGCAATGGTAAGAGACAGGAGGAGAGTGGTGTGAATCAGAGAGCCAACAAGGATAGCCGATATTCTATTGGACATTAAGAGAAACAAAAAAACTGGAGCTGGGCAAGCCACATAATGCGTAAGATAGATAACCGGTCGACAATTAGAGTTGTAGAATAGTGCCAAGGGAAAGGAAGCGCAATCGAGGACGGCAAAAGATTTGGGGTGGTTAAATTAGGAAATTTGCCGGCGCAAGTTGGAATGGGCTAGCATGAGACGGGGGTAATTGGAGATCGCTAGGAGAGACCTTCGTCCTGCAGTGGGCATAAAGATAGGCTGCTGCTGCTGCTATTGCATGATGATGATGATGATGATGATGATGATGATGATGATGATGATGTACATGGCCAGGCCACGGAATATAGGTCTATGATACCTGTCCAAACGAGAGCTACCTCTGCGACACCACAGTGCCCTCCGGAGTTCCCTGGTTATTGCCTCAATGCCATCTGCAACTGCCTGACCGTCGACACAAGGCCCTCTGGACGGCTGTACTTAGGCGTAAGCCTCCCAGTAAATTATTGAAGAAGCTGAAGCTCTTACTTTTGTAATCAGCTGCAAAAGTCTAAAGAAAATATTGATAAAATGGTAGTAAGGAAATAGAGAAAGGAAACAGAGAATGGATAAAGTCAACGTCGTCACAAACGGGTGAATAACAACGCTGACACTCTTCGCTCATGGCACCTTGTATTTGTTCTAAGTGGTCTTGCTTTTATACATGGGATGATCACAAGAGGGTGGAAAGGCTCCTTGAGAAAACATGGCTCGTTTGGGACCACAAAATAAATGAAACGGTACTACTAGACACGGCTAGAGTTGCGGACAAACTGAAAAATACAATTAATTCTAGGTATGGTACGGCTCATTTCTGCTATTTCGGAAAAATAAACACGGTGCAAGTTTGTCGATGCCGACCACTGAAACAGTGCCTGCATACGCAAAGCTGCATTAGGGCACCAGAGCGTCAAGACGACAACACGCAAGCAAGTTAACACTTCAGCCATGATGCGATGCGCCATGTGAGGCAAGGACAGTGATAACTTTCTCGCACATAATTAACAATGACGCTCAAGAACGCATCGAAAAAACACGTCTCGATTAGTGTCCTGTGCACTGCGTAGACAAAATCAAGTGGCGTACGCAAGAAGTCACCACCAGATATCATCAATCTAACGGAAACAGCTCAGAAAGCTTCACTTACGTCGATTACCACAGTGCACGAGTTCTGCTTCCCCCCACCTTTTTTTTTGAATGCGAAGTAGACACGGTTCACCTAGGTATATTATGTCGAACTTTGTCAATTCATTGTTACTATCTAGACCTTGAGGCTGGCTTTGTCGCATTTGTTATATGTTTGTAAGGAAACCAGCTTTACATCAAAACAGAAACTCAGTTTTCGTTCACTTAACAGCAACCAGCTTGCGTTAGCCTTGGCAGTGACAAAGTTTCAGATCCTCGTTATTTTCTTTACTAAAAGCAGCTAATTATATCAAATATAAAATATTGCCTGCTAAGCAGCAAGTGTCTTGCGCTGAGCAACGCGCCACCACATTTCTTCTTAGCGTTGCAGCTATGAAATTGTGAAGAGATGGTAAACGCAATGTCGGTATGCAGTATATTTCGTTCCTACATTGCTTAAATCATCTCCCTGAGAAAACTGCATTTAGTGACAGTGTGTCAAAAATTCTCAGTGGAATAACTGTGACAGGGAAAGTTTAATCTCAATGACACCTCTTAAACTTACACAGTGATTTATCTTTAATATGGCTGCGTACTCGTATTGTCGGCATTCAGCTACATGAGCCACTGATGTCCCGCTTGGAAGAAAAGGCAGCTTGAATGCCGAATGGTGTGGGATAAGAATGTTACGAATATTCCGGCACTTTAGTTGGAGCGCCTTCAATAAAATGGCCGCGTTAACAAGGAACGCTACCTAATCAGTAAACATAACCAAATCAGCCAACCTAATAGAATGAATTTTTTTCTATCTTTCACGATTGAATAGGTTTCTGTTCCTGAATTTGCTATATCCATACTGTGAACCCCAGGTATATCTTCGCCCAAATTCGCGGAATTGCTCTAAGGTTGTAGCTTCTTCACAATTTCTAATAAAACAACTTTCTGCATCATAGAGTAGTTTATCTATAGCTTCCTCAGAAAAATTGCTATAACGCTGCACAAGACAATAATGTGTTTACTTTTTTTTATGTCGCTCTAGGTGGCATCTCGCCTTGTTTTATTTAGCATTACTATTTTGCGAATAGTCTACTCGCATCTTTGTCTTAAGAATAGGGCTAGCAGCAATGAACCCACAAACTACATCGCGGCTTCATGTATGTGTTTGCAACTCTATATAAGCGTATATGCAAGGACTCAGTGTGGTGCATCTTGTCTTCGCCTTTTATCTCTCACTGTTCATGTGTGTATACAACTGTAAGCTCCAGATTTTCCGAACCTATGACGTTGTTTTTTCTTATGATAGAGTATATGTTTATATATTCTTACTACTAGGGGGCCAGATGTAGCCGTTACCATTAGAGGGGGAAAGCATCTGCTCCTTTTGTTTTCTCTTCCATAAACACGAGCAAGAGATCGCAGCTTTAAATACTAAATAAATATATAGCGAGCGTAACTGTGGGCATTTAAAGAGGGTGAGATCCACGTAGCATCTCCTAAAACTCACCACGTAAAAGTGACGTGTACGCGTTAAGCTGCATGATTATTTACACGTGTACATATTTATCTTTTTTGGGTGACCGCTTTTCACTGGCTTACGAATGGTAAATGTTATCGCTTAGCGCAAGACGCGCCTATATGGTTTAGAGCTCATTCGCATGTTATCGTTGATCATATATTTTTTGTATGTCCTCGCCGAACCTTATATGATCAGATTGCATGCATGACGTGAATTGTGTAGTAGTTTCTGGAAACCACGCGGATACTAGCGAATACACTGGAACTTTCGACGAGAGATATATAAAAACCGACGCGCTTGACCCGACGGATCAGATTTTGACGATCGCCGACAGTGTTCGTCGCTATCGTTGTGCTTTGAATGTAACTTGATTTTGTGGGCGCAGATTCGCCCAATGAAAAGTTTGTTTCGTCATTCACAGTTATGTGAATATTTTCTTCACCGTGACTACTACGCGACATTACGCCAAACAAAAGGGATTTTTTTTTCGGAATAACCGCACACTACCCCTTTCTAAAAGGAATACAATATGGTTGCCCGCCCGATCGCTGTGGCACTCGCTACTTAAAGCGGCCGGGCATAACGAACGGATTTCTCTGCGTATAATAAAAGAAATTGCAAGATAGTATAACCTTGTCGAGCCCTTTCGTCAGATATACGACATCGTTCTGCCAACTCTTCTTCGCTGAGTATCCGTTTTAGTACCATTTTTACCGTCCGTTGCACTCCATGGCTATGCTTGCCCATCCATATACCAAGCAAAGCAAAGGGGAGCGGACCAATCTTAGACGCCGGCACTACCCTCCTTGTCCGGTTATCTATTTTCACTTTTCTCCAGGTCGGACGCACCGGAACGCTCTCATCTCCTGCGCGCTCCTAGCCTCTTGCCAGCCGATTGGAGAAGAAAGACCTGTAATGTTAGGCAATGCTATTTGCTTTCAAAGCAAACAGAGGAGGCCTTCTATAAGCGTGCAGAAGCGTTTGGTTGACCACTTCAAACAACGCTGTGGGCCATTGCCCGATCTTAGCGTCGGTGGCTACGCAAATTTGAAGTCAGGAGATTGGAATGAAGTCAGAATGGAATAATATTACGTTTTCAGACGTACTCAAATTACACTTTTGTTGCTTTTAGTCTGTAGTCCTTTCCCCAGTTTTGTTGTATGGGGAAAATACAGGCAATTTTCAATTTTACGTTATGCGGTCCATGGCCTACGCCTTTGTGCAGTATTATATTTCATGAGATATACTTATTCAATGGTTGTCTTGCGACAAGTGATACTCAAACTGCAGTTATCTCAAGCCGTTCTTTGACAAGCGGTTGTAATTTCTGCTGTCGATACAATAGCAGGTCTGGCTCAAGAAATTTTCTAATACTTCGTACACCCACATGCTATCAGTTTACAGAAGAACTCCAAGGAATTGCCTTAAAATATTGTGCTTCTTTGAAGGAAGGTTGGGTCTGCAAATGACAGGATGCATGTGTTTGACATTCCGCAATAACCCCAGTAGTGATGTTTGTTGTCCAGGTATACAAGGAATTTGTTCTTTTTGGAATAATTTTTTAGCCCAAAATTAATCGCCCGTCAGTTGCATTTAAATGGAGCTAAATGGAAAAAAAGGAAACGTACCTGCAGTGTACGGTAAGGAAAACCCAGGTGGTCCAATAATTGATTGCAAAACGTGAAACCCATATTCGTTTTTGCCAGTTAACGCTATAGGATTGAATTAACATCTTATTGATTGGAAATATTCCAGAATACCGTACATAAAAATAGTGTATCTTCGAAGGTTTACACAGTACTGCTGCTTTATTCTACTCGCTATTTATGAACATTCTTGACAGTCGTTTGTTTCATTTTGTTTTGCGACAGAAGCCGCAAAATATATAAAGATTGCGAAATACCTTACTGCGATCTCCGCTACTCCGCGGCAATCTCTGTAAAGTCCCCCCCTGCTCGACTGCTTGTACTATTTTTCTGAGGAGCACCCATGTATATGTGCCCTTGCCATACAAAAGTTGCGAAAGAGACAAGGATTCCTGACAACAACGGGAGAAATTATTATTGACAGATATGTATAATAATAAACATTACTTCTGTGTTCTCTCGCGGCACTTCTCTGGCACCGGATTTTTATACACAACGCTTTAACCAACTCGCCCAAATAATAGTTTTCTTGAAGCAATCGCATGTCACTTCACTGCCTAGGTGCTTGCTATACTTATGATCAGTCCAAGCCTAAACTTTGCGCTATAATTTTAAGGCTACGAAGCACTTCGAAATTTCTGCATTCATATGCTCAATTTTAGATCGACCTATTCATAATAACTTCAACGTAAAAATTAATGCACACAGAATAAATGCGTTTGACAACGGAATGCATACACACTCCGTATGCGCATTCTCAGCCTCACTGACCAGCACAATAGCAGTGCATTGCTTATTTTTCAGAGCAAGAAAATGAAATGTTCTGTTCCATGGATGTGACACACGGAGTCCATATTAGTTCTCTGTCGAGCTCAACCAATAACGAACGAATAATAACAACCTCTCCCTCATATGTCCCAGCTTAGAAGGATGCAGATTCGCCATTCGCACGAGTCATGCTGAATTAAACTTCTGAAGTCACCTAACATTTATTCTTTTTAAGCACTTAACTTCAGCATCACGCACGGTCCTTAGAGAATAACGCTCCGTATTTCTTACTCAGCACTAGCTCCTATTATTGTACGATAGGATGCATTATCGAGTTCATCTCACTTGGATTTTCGCTTTCATTATGCTGCAGAATACGGCGATTTAGAACACTCAGTCCAACATCGGCAGTTACTTCCTTATTTCATTAGGCCACCCTTGTTCAGTACAACGCAATTCATTATGACTTTCGCTAAGCTCGGTTAGCGTTCTGCTAAATCCAACCTCTCCTTTTGACTAACAGTTTCCTCTCTCTTGGTTCACATTTTGTTTTTGTTTTGTTTGTTTGTTTTTTGTTTTCCGCATACAGATTTTGAGAGAAAAGCCAAATTAGAAGAAAAGAGGAATAACCTATACACTTTATTTCCTCCGCTATTCATTCCCTTTTTGTCCGTTAATGCCTAATAAACAAAAAACAGAGCCATCTTCTCACCTGTGAAAATAGTGCATTGGGGCACATCGAGGCACTCCAAAGCAAGGCAGCAAGCCGAACACAAAAAAGAAAGGAATGCACTAAAACTAGGGACGATATCGATGAACAAGCTGTACAAACCCGCGAATCCCTGTGTGGCCGATTATTTGATTACCCTTGATTTTTAGTTCTTAACCCCGGTCTCATCAGCATAACATAGACATTTACTTTTGTTGCTTTCTGTGTGTCTTATACATAGCTAGGGCGATTTCGCACAGTTGTGAAGGTGTTCTAGCAAGAATATGTGCAGTTGCACAGGTTACAAAGAGTAACAAAACGTCTAAAAAAGTTGTGAATGTATACACGTTACTGAAACTTGCTAATAAAAGCCACTATAAAGCAGAAAAATAATCGTGTAATCTACACCAGACCGTGGTTCACTATAATGCACCCTGGGTGGAACAATTCTTTATAGGCCCCGCAGCTGTCGGCTATAACAAATGTATCTATTTCATAGCACAATGAGGAGCACTCATTGCAAGCACTTGAAAAGGACAGATGACTTAACAAGAAGAACATTGCAAATATCCGTCGAGGTAGTTTGCTTGGCCCCGATTTCAACTTCCTAGATTCTCCTCCAAGCACGCATAGCTGGCGTTCTCATTGTCTTGGGACTATTTCAAGATTGACGTTTTTCTTTGTTGTTTCCGTCGCCACGCACGCCGGAAATAAAAAACAAAATCAGACAGATAATCCATCTCATGGTAAATGTCGTCGTCAAAGCGACTAGCATTGTAGCAGTGTGGCGACTTGCCCAACTGTCACCGCCGAAACGCATCATGTATGAAATGTGTACCGCTGTCGGGCTCCTGTATTGCCCTTCCGCCTGGACACGCTGCGCCATCTAATGGCGCCGCCTCGAAGTCAGCGACTGGTGCTTGTCCGAATATGTATTTAGACAAGAATGTCCGAAGATATATGACGTGGCTTCGATTACGGCCAGCACTGAAGAAATTCTCCAGGTTTTTTTTTTTGGTCATTCAAGAGCGGCACATGCTCATTGAACTAAGTTGACGTCAAAGAGCTTGATTGAAGAACGGCACATACCCCGTCATCCAAATTGGTGAGAACTGAAAACGGTTTGACAGAGGCAGATACCAAGAAAGGCGTGATGTATCCTATAAATGCTAATCGAATTAGATGTTACTCCTTGATTGCATGGACTGCGATAAGAAAAAGGCTTGCACCTGTTCACTGCCCGCTTTGTCTTGAATGGTTAGACTTGACTCCTCGTTTGTTGTGTTTTGCTTTTAAGCCATTTAATTTCGGAAATAAAGCGCTACTTACTACTTCCGCATAAGGTGTTTGCCAATAGTGGCATTTGTCA
Source organism: Dermacentor variabilis (assembly GCF_050947875.1). Taxonomy (NCBI): domain Eukaryota; kingdom Metazoa; phylum Arthropoda; class Arachnida; order Ixodida; family Ixodidae; genus Dermacentor; species Dermacentor variabilis. Next base: position 93,201,772 of record NC_134569.1, on the reverse strand, counting down.
CTGTGTCGGGAAATGTGCGGGGGTCAGTATTTCTTGAAGTTGCTTCTAGGTGCACATATCATGGATTTTAAGTCAACGTACTAAGTATTCCACGCGTACACGATAATGGTACTAAAATTTTACACCTAGCAAAAGGAATCACAATTAGAGGAGGTGGGGAAATGCAGCATAATATCCTGGACGTGATAAGAGTTATATGCCTTGCTGCTCGGGACAATTAAATGTGTCCCGCAAAAGCGGCCCGCCATCAGCAGACATTAGTTACCTTTCAATGTGCAGATTTTGTCGTGTTAAGACGTGGGACATAAAATTTATGCGAGTGGAGCTTCTCTTGTCAAAGTTTTCGTTTATCAACTCGAAGTGCCAGGTTACTAGGTTTACTACATTTCTTATATTTTTAGAGGGTGCAGCCTGCCTGGTAACACGTAATAGTCAACTATATCCTGCATTTCCGTTTTGTGTGCCGTCGTAAGTTTAAACATTCTAGAAGTATTAGTCTATTATGTGCTCAGAAAACTGTGCTGAAGTAACCTTTCACACACGTCAGTGTATACCTTCTTATGTTGGTTATTTACTTGTTGCTCTATCTAAACAACTGTTACTCCAGTAAAAAATGAAACGCACTTACACTCAAATTTTGAGGAATCGAACATAAAGTTAAGTGGGTTTGTGAAATTAATACTAATAAGTACGATGCCTACTCAGTATGCAATTTTTTTGCTGTCCGCTACCAATCCGGATCTTTTTGTCCATAACCTGCAATCTTACCGAACTATTGTTTTTTTAGGCGCTCCTTTTCTATTCGATAATGGCATTTCTTTGATGTCCTGACGAGAATATCCTGGAAAATGGGATTTCATCCGAGTGGAGCGGGTTTGATTATTCCTTCAGGCTATGCTATGACGAATCCTTGCCCTAAGCCTGCTTGGTGGCTGCTGCGTCTATCCTTTATGGATATTCCGGCGACGTTCCATTTATATGAGCAATACCATTCATTCGCCTTAGAGAATTAGTTTCAGAAGCAAGTATGCCTTATAAAGATTATTGTGGCTTTTACTTGTTTTCTTGGGTCATGAAGCCGAACAAACGCGAAGGGCATGTGCTTTCAAACTCATAGGCAGAGTGACCTCGGACAGTCCGCGTGTTTCTTTCCTTGACAGTAACATTCATCAATCATTTCTTTAATTTGGTACTATGTGAGCGAAAAGAAGCGTTTGAATTCGCTTTGTCAGAAGTCCCTTCAAAAACAGCTTCACAAACCTTCCCAAATGCCGAATATGCGTCACAGTTCACAGCCATGTACAGTATAAATTAGGTGTCTAATGATCCCACCGCAGCACTAAGAAAAGCTCATGTTACTTGCACACGTGTATACAAAGGCTTCGAACAATAGCGGTGGATAAAACTCGTGGTCATATTCCGTTTGCCAGTGTTGACATCGCCGAGCAGCTAACACCTAGGCATTATTCAGAAGGTGGACTTCTTTCCAACACTTTAAAGGGACCCTGAAACGCTTTTGGCGATTTTCTACAAACGTACTGAGTCGTTAGAGTAGGTCCTTCTGATCATTAATTGACACATCTAAGTGCTCTGCGTAAAGTTTGTAATTTATTATAAGGTTTTGAAAATGCACATCGCTGCCGATCGCAGCGCAGTGCTCGGCGGAATTTCAAGCCGCCCCTACCGATATGACCGAAATCACCCATATGGCGTCAGTGGGGCGAGCTATCCGATTGGCTGACCAGGGCGCGTGATCGATAATTTTTCCAACTTTATGGTAAACAAATGATCTTCGTAATAGTTGGAATGTTAGTTAATTTGTTTTTATAAAGAGAAAGGAGCATAAAGAGAATGCACAAGAACAATTTTTCAGTACACTTAAGCACTTCCGGCACACAGCAAGTGTCGTCTGCTTGTGTTACAACGTACTCCATTTTGACGAGAGCTCCGCGGTCAGAGTTGGTCTCAGTCTTTTCGCGAGCACTATGATTCGACTTTGTTGCCTTGTGGACTGCAAACGTAGCGACTGGCAATATGTCAAGCTGCGACATCGTGTCCCTCGGCAAGGCAGCGTATGAGCGAACTGGCTGCTGCGCATCGGACTGCCGCTTTACGATCGGCGCCAGGATTTGCGCATTTGTGGCCGTCACTTTACACCGGAAGATTACTAACGCAATAGCGTTTCGCGAGTCCCGTATTAGGGCAAACTTAAGCGCAAGGGGACAAGGTCTGGCCGCTTGACTTAGCCGTAACGGGATGAGCCGAGATGAGCAGAAGGGCAAATGTGCAGTGGCGTAGCAACAGGGGGGGCCGGGGGGCCGTGGGCCCCGGGTGCAAGGGGCCAGTGAGGGGGGGGGTGGTCATATACGTCTGAAGGCACCCCTCTTTCCGCCGGCTACACCCGGAGAGGGGGGTGACAGAAGACCTATGGGCCCCGGGTGCCAGACGACCTAGCTACGCCACTGCAAATTTGTATGAACTGCACGGTGCAGCCACCTGGTGGCAGAGAGCTCAACCATACACAGTAGCAGCAACGAAGCGTATTCTTTGCTGCTGGTGCGTATTTTTCGCAGGAGTGTAATCATCAACACGTTGTTTTTATAAATGTTTAAAATGTTTTACACTTGGTTAGAGCAATATTAGCGCTTTGTTTGGCTGGTTAAGCGCTGCGCCAACAAGTGTCTGGACCGTGCAGACCGATCAGGCCGCTCACGTACGTCTACGCCAAAGTTCCTTCGTCAGCTTGAGTTTATGCCTCCAGTTATTTGCCGAAATGACCAGCTTGCCTGTGGTTAACGGAATACCAGACACGTTCGGCGCTACGATAGAATGCTCGCAACGCACGCTGCTTCGATAGCTCTCGCTTGAGGTTGACAGCCAAGCGGCTAGCGGAGAAGTTTCGCGCGGGCGGGGGCGGGCTCCAAAACAACCGGAACTGGACGATGTGACGTCGCATCGTGACACAGGACCAGTGAAGGCGGAGCTTAGCCCCGCTCGCTCGGCGAACGAGTTGAGGAGGAAAAGCGTGGCTGGGGAGGAGGGTAACTTCTAATCGCTTGTAGCTCCATTAATACGTAACGCTTCACTTAAATTGTGGTGCGAATGTTCTACATAAGCTGTACCCTACCCGTCTACAAAATTTGTCCGAACCGTTTCAGGGGCCCTTTAAGCACTGTTCAACTTTGTGTTCGTTAGAGGTGGTGCAAAGTTCGGCAAATACTTTGACACAGCTTGAAATTGCTGACGTACCTGTGTGCCAAATATGTCGAGAGTGCGTAAACACGGGCCACGACGTACGCCTTCGGCTACGAGACATCCTGACTCCAAGGCGTCTACATTGAGACTACCAACGCGCGTATAGTATTCTTCAGGGTTACAGAACTCAATGAGTCTCTTTTAAGCTGCATTGAATTCAACTAGTGGTGCGTCTCGCGTGGGCAGTGTCTGGCTGGAAGCGGTCTTTCTTTCTCTAGATTTTTATGTAACTAAAAAAAAATTCTGCGTTTTTACGGGCCAGAACCACTTTCTGATTATGAGGCACGCCGTAGTAGAGGACTCCGGAAATTTTTACCAGCTGGGGGTTCTTTAACATGCACCTACATCTAAGTACACGGGTGTTTTCGCATTTCGCCCCCATCGAAATGCGGCCGCCGTGACCGGGATTCGATCCCGTGACCTCGTGCTCAGCAGCCCAACACCATAGCCACTGAGCAACCACGGCGGGTATTTTTTAAATTTTTTTAATGCCTTATCACATATATAAGACTTGGAGTAATATATAGTTGGCATTTATAAGAAACTGAGCGAACATGGTTTCAACGCGTTTAGCATAATTTGCCTAGTTCAGCCGTTTTGAGCCTGTCCGTCCGTCCGTCCGTCCGTCCGTCCGTCCGTCCATCCATCCATCCATCCATCCATCCATCCATCCATCCATCCATCCATCTCTGGCTGGCTGTCTTTATGTAGTGCTTGCCCCCAGGGTGGCGTACGAGCGCGAGCTGTGTCAACTATTACAGCAGTCCTTCATCACGGTCGTGGGACACCACCAACAGTCTCACATGAACACTCCCCGTGGTGCAGGGACCTTGGCGCTTTCTTGCTTCGTCTCTAGAATTGCGAGTGAATGGGGTTGAATGGAGTGGAGTCAATGGAATGAATTGAATGGGAGTGAATGGGGAGTTAAAGGGGGACACCTGACGCTGACTGCGAGTTCGCACATACGGAAGATATACCTACGCTTATCAAATGAAATGGAAAAGAAATTTGATTGAGAGAGATAGATTGTCATGCTCCAAAGTATTCTCACAGTGTGTGTGAAGTAAAAGTTAGTAAGGTACGCTTAATGCAATATCCAGTCCTAATTTCTTTATTTCATGCCTAAAGTGTGTTGGTTTCTTCTGTTTTGGCGGTCCCGATTTGTTAAAGGGAAAAAGGGTTATGCGTGCGCTGTCAAGTTCCATCTGTCCTGAGCAATATGCACCAGCTCCACTCAGCGTCAGTTAAGCAACAGCAGATAACAGGCTGGTGGCCAAACTGCAAGGCCATAACACATTCCGTGTTGAAGGGCGTGCAACGCAAAACAACGCACCGAAGAGCGCGTGCAACGAGATTCCAAGCTCCAAATGGCCCGAATCCCAACGTCACATTTCGTCCTTACTTCTAGCGCATCTCGCGGCAAAAACACAGTCCTGAGAGCCAGGGAATTTCCGCTCGCTGCCTAAGAACCAAGGTTTTCCAGCGAATGTCGACGCAGCGGAATGCTAATCACTGCCTGCCGACGCAGCACACGGCAGGGCAGCAGAAAAGCGGGTGGCGAATGATGTTGCGCTTGAATGACCTTCGCTCTGCAGGGCCTCACAAAGAACGTGCTTTGCCTGGAATACCGGTATTCCTGCGCATTCTGTGTTTTCTTTTGTTTTTTTCTTTGCGCACTCTATTGTCCCGCGTCTCCTCCCACGCGGTTGGTCCATTTTCTCTGGAACGGGAGAGAACGGTCGCAAATGTAGCCTTGAACTGCCCGACTGCCATTCAGCAAGAAAGTGCCTCGCTAATTTGCGAGCATGGCTGGGAACACGGTAAAATTTAATAATGCCAGATGGCGTACATGCTTGGTGGACACGCGAAACGTTCTCATGTCTCTGGCACACTACGTACCTTCTCCCCTCACACCGACAACCTGACCCAAATTCCGGGGAATAGTTTCTGAGAGAAAAGATTCGGGCGCACGGTGTCATTAAAGGAGCTTGTTTTATTAAATCTTGTAAACTACTTGGTATTTGACCCATTATTTTGAGACACCCTCTCTACAGGCAACACGGAAACGAGTATTACTTTGTGGCATTGTAATAATACGTCCTGGTTAAAAGAAGTGAACAAGCCAATTTGGCGTGGCTGAATTTGCCGCTACATCAAGCCGTGTTTAATTTCTGACGAGCATAACGCTGCTTACGGTAGAACTGATGCTAAATAAATCAATGCCCTCATTGTCCTCTTACACCTTCAAGTCCAGTTCCTCCTTACGCAATCGTAAACTTGAACTACTCTATAGCAAATAATTGATTAAACCGATTGCTTATATTAAATGATAGAGTGATACTTATGTTCACTTTCTTATGGCGGAGTGTTCAAGAGTACTACAACTGCGATATTATTACAAAAGTACTATTTTATTTACTTAGATTTGCATTAAAACACCAGTGCTATACTTTCCTCCTCGTCGTCGGCGAACAGACGACGGGTGCTACTCTGGCGCCATCTCGTTGCGATCGTCGCCGCAGAACACGTATTGCGCGCCGCTTCTTCTCATGCATTAGCCATACCATCCTCCTCCGCTTTCGTCCTCGCGTTCTCTTCGCTATCGCCGTCTTTCATCCCCCACGGCGCTACGCGTTCTCTCTTACATCTTTCGCTGTGCTCATTCGCTCTGTTACGCCGAGGGAGGCTACGCTCAGCGCTGGAACGGGTGCCGAAGAGCTGCGCCCTAAAGAACGTACATGATTATGTTCATGTAGAAACAAACAGACTACCACAATGCTCTTTGTACTTGATTCATGGCTGACCTTGCCGCACTTAAGCTTACAGCCGGGGTCAGGTGATAACTTCCTATCAGGGATGTAAGACGCAATGAACGTACTGCAATTTCCATATCACGTGCGCATATCACGCCTCTTCAAGTATGCAAGACGCCGATAGAATAGTTCATGCTGATTGAATTACAGTCTTCATTGATGGAGTTATAGGGCAGAATAGGGCAGAACATTCAGAGAATAAAATGGCATTGGTGAATTACCGGATTGAAATTGACAGTGCAGACTGAACCTAGGCCTCAAAGTCGTCGCGATATTCTACAAATTGTGAGTGCAGCAACCACTGTGAAAACGCTCAGACCTATCCCATGAGTGTGACAGAAGCACAACCTCATATTGCAAGCCCGTGTTGCTTGGATGTCATAGTTATATGTAGAAGCTTTTGTACATAAGGCCACATCACACACACGCTGTGAAATTCTGAGAACGCCTCTTGGTCCAAGGCAAAAATATGAGAAAACTGTGACCGAACCGCAGAGACAACAACTAAGAAATGAAAACTCTGTTCTCCACGTGGCAGTATCTTGTCCCATGAGTGCCCTCGAGCGAATCTGAGACGCAGTTGCGATTTAGATTTTGAAAAAAAAAAACAAAGGAATGCAGCCGGTATTCTCGAGAGGCCTCCACATGACATCGGTGCCTTTGAGATTCCTTCAATACCCGATCCTGCTCTTCGGAGAGGAAAAGCACGCTTTCTCTAAACAGCGTCCGTTCAAAAGAAAGAACCCTGAGGCATGGTGCGCAGGCCTATGTTAAAATAAAAGAAAAGAACGATGTGAATGTATGAAGAACATAAGCACACGCAGATTTTTGCTTAAGCCTTGCATGTATGGCGGTCCGGGAGAGGAAGGGACAAGCAAATTTTACAAGGGGTAGAATTCTTGTTCATTCCTTCTCTTAGCATGCATTGCCGGTATTGTTGGAGGATCCAGTCTGCGTAGAAATAAAACATAAAAACTGCCTATATTGGGCCATCCGTATCTTTCTGCCCATTATCACGATCGACCAACATCTCTTTTACAGCGTAAGCTGTTATGGTCTCATTCCAATAGCCGTTCGCTTGGCGATGTTCTGCGCCCGCACCCACGCTGCCGGTGTCTGTCGCAGCTATCGTCAGGCTCCTACCCACTATTTGGAATAGGCAAAGAAATGGTTGGATTAATTGAGAATGAAAAATATTAAGATGGTGTAAAAATGCTGGGGTGAAAAACAAGTATGGCAGGCCTGTTTAAATCAGGAAGGCTAGGTGACTTTTTGTCAGGGCCCTGTTTCAAAGAGGATGCAAATAAATTATCATGTGCATCGTATCGTGCCACTTGTCAAGCGACGTGCGATGCACGCCGCGTAGCGTCGATGCTGGCACACTTTGGAATGCATTTGCATAATATTACACAAGGTGGGACCAATCATGACCAGGGGACCAATTGCAATGCATGCTCACTGACGTGTAGAGCCAAAGCAGACGAGTGGGTTTAAAAATTAATCTGCAGAAAACTAAAGTAATGTTTAACAGTCTCGGAAGGGAACAGCAATTTACAATAGGTAGCGAGGCACTGGAAGTGATAAGGGAATACATCTACTTAGTGCAGGTAGTGACGCCGGATCCGCATCATGAGACGGAAATAATCAGAAGAATAAGAATGGGCTGGGGTGCGTTTGGCAGGCATTCTCAGATCATGAACAGCAGGTTGTCATTATCCCTCAAGAGAAAAGTGTATAACAGCTGTGTCTTACCAGTACTCACCTACGGGGCAGAAATGGAGGCTTACGAAAAGGGTTCTGCTTAAATTGTCACAATAGGTAGTAGAAATGAGAGCTTCGCCAGAATGCCGCAAGGTGCGAAGGAAAAGAAACATCGGGGTAAAAAAGAACGTGCCTAAGGCTCTGACTTGCCTAAACTTGACCATAATTGCGAGAGGAAGGCAGTTCTGGTAGTTTTAGCCAGCTGGCAGCTGAAAATATCTGCCAGCTAACCCTGCGCTAACCAACACCATTGCCACTCCCACCACCGCATCTTAGCTTATATCATGACGTTTATATAATGACCAGTACGACATTTTTAGAGGCATTCACCTGCCCTACATACTGTTACCTGCCTACATTCACAGAGTTAACCATTCATTCTGTAGCACACAAACCTTCATTAACAGAAGGAACAAATTATCTACGCTGCAAGCTGCGCGCACGTGCTGTTAAATAAAATTGGCCAAGTGCATTAACATTGGTCCGACTTCGCTTCAGGCTGTTGACCATGCAACATTTCTTGGAGTAGAACTCGGCAATCATTTGAAATTAACAACTCACATATCTTTATTAACCCGTAAAGCGGCATATGGTATCAGAATACTAATCAAAGTCCGTCCATATTTTCCTGCACGTATATTAATTTCACTCTACTACGCATTCCTTCGCAGCCACATCTCTTACTGCATTTCTTCTTGGAGCAGTACCTACGTAACTCACTTGGCGCTCCTGCAACACACACAAAACCAAGCTTTGAGAATAATCACAACCATTTTTCATGTAGTGCCTGGCCATTACTCGGCACATATAATTTTTTGTCAGTAGTGGATTTAAATAAATGTTCTCTTGGTGTCCTGACGTATAAATTTCGTCGAGGAGAATTACCAATTTCGTTGACAACAAAAGACCAAACCCCACATTTCACTGGCACTCGATTTTCACACCATAATAACTACCTGCTACCGAAACTAATGACAAACTACGGCAAACTAACTGCGAACTTTTTGGCAACATCAATATGGAATTCACTAATGCCCTCCAATAAATCAAATCCTTCCTTTCATTTATTTAAGAACGAACTTTGTCGCCACTTGTTGGGAAAGTGATTGTTTTGTTTATTTTATGCTTCTCTATGTGGAATATTATTCCCAGGATACTTTATTCTTATTACCATGACTTGACTTTCTTTTTTTAAATGCTTTTTTCTTTCATATGATTGCTACTACTCTTAACCGCATTAAGTGTACCTTTTCTATGTATTAATTGTTGGAGATCTCTCCCCAGTCTTTGCCTATGGGACCTCCTAGAGTTACTTTTTTTCTACACAATTTCAATCGCATCAACAAACTGAAACTGAAACTGAGAGGTCATGTTGGCGCTTCTTTATTCGCATTAAAGCGAACGAGTATTGTACTAAGCGCACTTTTGCGCATAAGTATTAACCATAAGCACATAACTGCCTTTCTATCGCAATCGTGGTCAAGTTTGGGCAAGTAGGAGCCTTATGCACGTTCTTTGTTATCCCGATGTCCTTTTTTCTTAGCACCTTGCTGCATTCTGGCGACGCTCTCATTTCTACCACCTATATTGTCTGCACAAACAAAATATTGCATCCTGTTTTTTTTAATATTCTTTTGAAGTGCCTGTGAACAGCTGTTTACGAGATTTTGAGAAAAATTTACGATGGTTCTTATTTATTTTGATATTTAAATAGCGTTCATTTTCGTCAAAACGTCACATTTGAGGCGAATTGTAAAAATTATAATTTGTGATACAGCAACAATGTTCAGCACAATTGTTGAATAGTTTAAGGTCTCACAGTACACCAAATTTCAAAAGGCTACGTGGATGGCTTTAGTTGATAAAAAATCATAAATATAGCAACTTTTGAAAATTGTAGAAAATTAACCAGTTATTCTAAATAACTTCCGTTTTGCAAGGAAGCCTCAAACTGTGCTAACTGACCCTTCTTTAGGTCTACGTTTTACAGACAAAAAAATATTCTTTGTAGCTGTAATATATTGTATTTCACGTTGTTGTGAATTTGCGAGAATGCCTTGGGCATGAAATAGGCGCCTCCACACTGAATAATTTTCCTATTTTTTCCTCCTAAAATATTCATTTGGCAAAGACACCACATTCAGTTTCATGCTGCAGAGTGATATGCGCTTAAGGTATAAAATATTCGATGGGATCTAAAACATGATATTTTTTTACCGGCGTTGATCGCTCGTGGGATCACCGAAAAATTATTTTCTCGGCGGATACATACTCCCTCAATACTACTTATCTGCGCTTTGTGCCTTTCGTTTACCTCGCCAACATAGTTGCTTTGACAGAAGTAGCAACGGCAATTAATTGTACGAAGTTGTGGGCCACAGAGCCAGAAAACTGTCTGATCGGCAAGATGTACGGTTATGTCAAAGAGCTCCCGCAAATAATTTAATGTAAATAACTTGCTCAGTTTGACTGGTTCGTGTATCTTGGTGAGCAGCGAATCTTTGAGAGCGCGACACAAGATGCACAAGAACTACAGGACAGAGCATTCTGTCCCTTGGTTCAAGTTCTATGTCTTGTGTCGCATATTTAAAAATCTGCTGTTTAATTTGTTGTAGATTGTAAGACGCTTAAATGTTGTTCTAGAGTACTCGTTGCGCATGGGACGGAATAAATTTTTATTAAATATGAGGGGGTGGGGGGGAGGGGGTGGGAGAGGTATAGAAACGGCCCCAGATTTTTTAATACAACGTTCGCATACTAGGGAATTACAGAACTTCTTAGAGAGAAGTTCAACGAGATTCAGGAACTCTCTAACAAGGAGATTCAGAAACGAAGGAGATGCAGGAGGTTTAATGGAGTAAGGTGACAGCATAAGTATGCCGGGGCAAGAAGCAAAGTGTATTTTCATTTCTATAATATGTATTTTATGTCAAAATGACGCCGACCATCCTGACATATAAAAAGCAAATTAATGTCATCTTGACATAAAAAGACACTTGACTTGCCTTGCCTTGTTTTTCTCAGAAAAAATAAAATATCAAGGCAACCCCCCTTAGTGAATCCTTGGCACGAAATTGATGCGTCGACATTCCTTGTTCCCCTATATTTCGTGTGAGCAATGAGGAAGTGCCATGATAAGAAAAACGCTATGGATGCACACTAGGAGAATAAAAGCCATGAAGTGCGTGGAGTGTTCGGTATGCACGCTGAGGAACTGCAGGATTCTTGACTAATAGCGACCATGTAAAGCGCATTTATATATACGTCGCCTGCAACAATGCCGTTTAGATACAAAAAAAGGCTCCCGTCTCAACGCCATGAGACCTGCAGTTGCATGTTTACGGCAGAGTCCTGAGGCGGTGCTGCCAGTATATACTATACGCGCCACTACCACAAGAGGTAGGGGAAAACTTCACAGGATGGTTATGAGTGTGTAACGCCAATGTTTAAGCGGTAACTGGGGGGTGGTCTAGCCGTTTTCGCTTAAGGTATTGAGTTTGCCGAATTGTCAGGTGGTCTGAAGGTGCTGCTTCTTCTATAACATTTCAGTATGGTATGGTATGAAGAACACTTTATTTAGGTCCTAAGGGATCAGTCTGGGGCTGATGCGGGCATTTCAGTGTAAAATACGTTTTATAGCATTTTGGTTTAAAGTACAACGGTCCTCTCAGATGCTGGAGTGCTCGCCGGCTTCTTAAGCATGCACTGTCACAGCCGAAGGCGATCTAACGAAAATGGGATGATTATTATGGAATGACGCATCGATGGCACAACGTAGAGAGCTTGCCGACGATGGCAGCACGACAAGGGAATGGCGATGGGTGTATGGTGGCGATGGTGTGATGACGATGGTGTAACGACGACGGCAAGAAAAGAATCGGATTACTAAGCTGCAATGACGACGACAGAATGACCACGACGGCATCACGGCGACGATATGACAAGTGCATGACGACGACTGTATGAATACGTCGAAGTGCCGACGATGGCACGACAACGGTGTTATAATCACGACGGAGTGAGGGCAGCACGATTACAATAGAATCACGAAAAAGGAACGACGACGGGCGCACTCGGTGAGTTTCACTACCAGTGATGCTCGGATGCCCTACAGCTAGAATAGAACTGGCAGAACTTTCGAAGTTAATCAACAAGCGTAAGCCAGCTGACATAAGGAAGTATAATATGAATAGAATTGATCATGCTATCAGGAACGGAGGAAGCCTAAAGGAGTGAGGAAGAAGCTAGGAATAGGCAAGAATCAGATGTATGCGTTAAGAGACAAAGCCGGCAAAATCATTACTAATATGGATGAGATAGTTCAAGTGGCTGAGGAGTTCTATAGAGATTTATACAGTACCAATGGCACCCACGACTATAACGGAAGAAGGGAGGATAGTCTAGAGGAATTTGAAATCCCACAAGTAATGCCGGAAGAAGTAAAGAAAGCCTTGGGAGCTATGCAAAGGGGGAAGGCAGCTGGGGAGCATCAGGTAACAGCAGATTTGTTGAAGGATGGTGGGCAGATTGTTCTAGAAAAACTGGCCACCCTGTATACGCAGTGCCTCATGGCTTAGAGCGTTCCAGAATCTTGGAAGAACGCGAACATAATCCTAATCCATAAGAAAGGGGACGCCAAAGACTTGAAAAATTATAGACCGATCAGCTTACTGTCCGTTGCCCACAAAATATTTACTAAGGTAATCGCTAATAGAATAAGGAACACCTTAAACTTCTGTCAACCAAAGGACCAGGCAGGATTCCGTAAAGGCTTGTCAACAATAGACCATATTCACACTATCAATCAGGTGATAGAGAAATGTGCGGAATATAACCAACCCTTATATATAGCTTTCATTTATTACGAGAAAGCGTTTGATTCGGTCGAAACCTCAGAAGTGATGGATGCATTACGGTATCAGGGTGTACACAAGCCGTATGTAAAAATACTAAAAGATATCTGTAGTGGCTCCACAGCCACCGTAGTCCTCTAAAGAAAGCAACAAAATCCCAATAAGGATAGGCGTCAGGCAGGGAGATACGATCTTTCCAGTGCTATTCACAGCGTGTTTACAGGAGGCATTCAGAGACCTGGATTGGGAAGAATTGTGGAAAAGAGTTAATGGAGAATACCTCAGTAACTTGCGATTCGCTGATGATATTGCCTTGCTTAGCAACTCAGGGGACCAACTACAATGCATACTCACTGACCTGGAGAGGCAAAGCAGAAGGGTGGGTCTAAAAATTAATCTGCAGAAAACTAAAGTAAGTAAAGAATAAGAATGGGCTGGGGTGCCTTTGGCAGGCATTCTCAGATCATGAACAGCAAGTTGCCATTATCCCTCAAGAGAAAAGTGTATAACAGCTGTGTCTTACCAGTACTCACCTACAGGGCAGAAATCTGGAGGCTTACGAAAAGGGTTCTGCTTAAATTGAAGACGACGCAACGAGCTATGGAAAGAAGAATGATGGACGTAATGTTAAGGTATAAGAAAAGAGCAGATTGGGTGAGGGAACAAACGTAAGTTAATGACATCTTAGTTGAAATCAAGAAAAAGAAATGAGCATGTGCAGGACATGTAATGAGGAGGGAAGATAACCGATGGTCATTAAGGGTTGCGGACTGTATTTCAAGAGAAGGGAAGCGTAGCAGGAGGCGGCAGAAAGTTAGGTGGATGGATGAGATTAAGAAGTTTGCAGGGACATGGCAACAATTAGTACATGACCGGGGTAGTTGGATAAGTCTGGGAGAGGCCTTTGTCCTGCAGTGGGCGTAACCAGGATGATGATGATGATGATGATGAAGCTCTGATGACAACGCCATCTGGGTGTCTTACAGGGAACCAAGCTTTGCGTCACCTCACCGAACACTTCTCTCAAGGCTCTTCTCTCTTTGGTGGAAGCACTTTTTGGCAGCACTCTCGCCTGTCTTGCTCACCTCTTTCACTGTGAACAGCGATAACGGCGTGAAACTGAGCGACAAGCTATTTGTCCATGATTGTCCTGGAGAGCATTAGCTTCTAATAATGTGCAGGGACTCCTCATTATTCTGACCATATTGGGTTGTTTCAAGTCAGCACGAGCATTTCTGCATTCCGCTAACATTGGAATTCACACGCCGCCAATGTGAAACAAATCCGCGACCACTTTCTCAGCAGCAAGTCGCCATAGCCATTGAGTCACCACAACAATTAGCTTACAAAAGAAGGAAGAGTAATTGAAAATTGGAATATACTCAAGTCATTCCGGCATGCCCAGCCTGTTACATTATAGCAACGTTTCCAAATATTGAGACGTTGAAGCGGGCGATAGTGTAGCTCACTGTCGTAAATGACCATAACCCATTTCCCAGTTAGAGGTAGAAAAAGCCTCGTGTTCCGCGCTCGGCTTTCTGAGTTCCAAAAGGCCGCCTAACCATGTCGAAAACAGTTAAGCAGCTTCGTCTTTCGGTAAGTATGGCTAGAAGGGTATAAGGGTCTGTTTCATAGCCTACTTCACAAGATCCCTCTGCTACGGTTGTTGCAGTGATGAGTACTTACCCCTCTCGAAATGTTAACGGATATAACCTATTCGTCATGGGAAGGCTTGATCTTCTTGTGGACCTCTTTCTTCTTCAGGTCTCTGTTAGGGTTGCATGTTACAAGGAAACTACAACGCTTCGATCGCGTCTTTAGGTGTTTCAGTTCCTTGACGCCTTTTGTCAGAGTAGTGCGTCTTCAAGTCAGTTATAATGGATGAGGTGAGTAACTCTGTAGGCTTATTGGCAAAACAGAAATAAAGACACGTATTATGATTGCGGATGACAGGCCATGAGTATGGTTGGTGCCGCATGTACTGCACCTGCTCATACCTAGCACATACTTTCACTGACGAAATAAAATGCAAGGTTGGAAGAGAGCGAATAAGGGCGCCCATCCCCTGGTGGCCTTGCGGAGAGCCTTTGTAAGCAAGTAAGCAATATTCTTCAACTTGGCTTACGAAAACGCTGTGTAATAGAATATATTTCCTCGTTAGTCGAAAAAACAATGGCTCTGCAGGCACGAACGGCACGGACAAGGTGGAACAGTACCTTTTTTGCGGCCGACCACACGGCAGTGACATTCGCCGCATGGCGCAACAGCACATGGTAGAGTGACGGACCTCGTGCTCAGGGTGCCCGGATCTCGCAATAAGATATGAAGAGAACCAGACAACTGTCAAATTATAGACAAAATATGGCATTTGTGTCATTCCTCCCGATGAGTCTTCTCCACTTAGAACGGGACTTCCCAAACACGGACAACAATCTTTCAAATAAAAGCATATGAAAGTACGGCATGACATACACGAAAGGGAGTTGCCGCTGGAGAGATCCAGTGCTGAATAAGCAATGGATCTATTTCCATTGCAACCGTTCTTTTTTGCAACACAATGCGTCGCTCACCGGTGATCGCGGCGGATCCAGCGCTCTTCGGCCTCTAAAAGTATGCATTCGCTTTTTTCGCTTCTGATGGCAAGGGCGCTTTGTAAGAGCAATCTGGCACATTGCAAAAGTAGACCTCTTCAATGTGGATTCATCGGTGCTCTCAGATCTCTTGGGAAAGTTCTCGGGGTTGCCGCAACATGTGCCAAATACGTATTTCGCGCCGCACGACGGGGCCTGCACAACACTACAGCAGATTACTCAGAGAGATCTTGGGCTGTTCCCACTGCAACGGCCTCTGTAACCACGGCCTCGCCCGCCTACGTGTCTCGTAAGTCCTAGCGCAAGTCCTCAAGGGGATCTGATCGTGAAAGGAGGTTGTTTCCAAACCGATGGATCGAAGACACCCCTTGCAGTGAAGTCTCGCACTGTCACCTCCTGCTGCTTCCCACGACACCCAAGCTTCTTATGGCTTTGAGGTCTAATGTCTCGAGCCGCGCCACTCTTCCTTCGTAGCGGAGTTTTCTTCTGCCAAGCACGGTCCGCCCTCTTTTGTTACATTCATGAAGAACGAGAACCACCATGAGAATGTTTCTCAAGAGGCCGGCTTTCGTAACACCATCGAAGTCCTTCATCCTTACCACCAGCATCCCCGGCGTCAGCGGCAAAACAAAGGCAGACCAGCGCTTTTTTTGCTTCCCTCTTTTCTCCAACTGTCCTTTGTTTGTTCTTCTTGGGAAACCAATATTTACGCCCACATATTTCCCACATCACTGAAACAATACTACTTTCTGAAAAGAGAAGTGACTATTGTAAATGTAACTTCGTCCATCATATTAGGACACTCATTTCTAAGAAATCATTTTTGTTATTTGTTCACAAGATGTACGTTTTTACTAATGGAGGCTTCAAATACTGGCACACAATAAAATATGTCCCTTGCAAGGTGTCACTCATCAACAATTATTTAATTTGCTCAGTTTTTCTTAAGGCAATAGCGACAGAACTACAAGAGCAGCTTCTCAATGTCCTTTAGTGTCCGCAGCGCAATGACCTTAGGTGTCCGCGGCAGCCCAATTCTCACTCGGACGCCTCCTTGTTGCTGCACGACGCTGACCGCACGAACAGCTAGTATTTCAGATTTCAGAGACGATACATCATATAAGTGATGCAGGCTGCGAAATAACTTTCCAATGGCTTCCAAGTCACTGCGGGATTATCCGCAATGAACGGGCCGATCAAGCTGCCCGTTCAGCCGATACTAAGGGCTGCCACGTACGCATACTACTTTCTAGAACTGACGCAACACGGAAGCTCTGCCTGCTTGCTCGCCACGGCACCACGTCGCAATGGAATGAGCCACATTTCAGGAATTCCCGACTATACTCTCTTTATCCCACATTATTCTTCAAGCCCCACCAAATATTCGCTGTGGAGATGCCACGCTTTTGCATCGACTGTGGTTGGGCGTTGCTTTTACCAAAGCATATGCGTTCTGCATAGGGATGGCCGACACCGCAACCTGTGACCACAGCGGCCAGGAGGAATCGATTGGCTATATTTTGTGCGACCGCCCGCAGTACAGTCCAGAGAGGGAATCCCTTCGCCATGAACTCAACCAGCTTTACGACCGACCACTATCGGAAGAAGGAATTCGACACCAGCGACAGGACCTAACGCCACAGAAGAAGCCGTGCAAGTGCTACTGCGCTTCTTGCGACCTAAAGGCCTTTGTGAACGTCTCTAACTAGAACGCCCTTCGTGTGTCTCTGTGCGTGCATTTTTTATCCTTTTTCTTTCTGTCCTCTTCCTAAACCCTATTTCCCAACCGCCATGTAGGGTAGCAAACCGGAGTCTGGTTACCCACCCTATCTACTCACCCTGTCTTTCCCCTTCATCTTTCTCTCTCTCTCTCTTTGTTGCTGCAAAGAAAACAAAACAAACGTGCACCTGGTGCCAACTGCTTCACGCCTGCCTAATCAACACTGTCATGTGTCGTGTCTAAGGTACACGGTTCTGATAGAAGGAAAGAGAAAATGTCCTATAAGTTGGGGGACAGAATGCGGTTATGTTCTCTGGCTATAGCATCTGGAGGCGCAGTGAATGACATGGGGTAACGACGATTCGCGAGGACAAGGGACGTTGATAATTTCAGATGTTTTGCTCGATAACGCCGCCGCACAGTCAATAAGAGGCCGTCGGATCCTGCCATAGTAATCGGGTGATTTTTTGGGACAGATCCATACCACATAAGTCTTCGGACTCGGGTGTGATGCAGCATCGCCGAGATGTATTCGCTGCGCTACTTCTGCTTATCGCAATGTCATGTCAACCTCTCCGCAGTCCGCGGAGTTTCTCACGCCATTGTGGATATACGTCCTAGTTGTAGGTCTAATCGTAGTTCGCGCATCGCTCCTGGGATCCTGTCTCTAGGCTTGCAATCAATGCCGTACGAGCTCACAAACGGCTACGAATGGACGTCGCTTGTCGCCATAAATCAGTAGGACAAGATAAGGGCCTCCTGTTAGAAGGCTGTGAAGGGCTTTCTTCTTGTCTCGCTTCGCCCCCCGAACTCGGCCAACAAAAACTTTCCAATATATTTTGAAAGAGGAAACAGTAAGATGGGGTGTGCTCCCCGCTTTTCTTTCTTTCAAGTCTGCAGTACTGGCTGTTTGATAGATAGCTTATCGATTGTTAAATCACGGTCCAGTATATCTTTCGGCATTTTATTCTGCACTATTCACACGCAAATCGGCCGTCCTAACAGTGTCCTTTTTTTAAGTACTTTAGTCAAGTACTGTTGTAAATGTGAGTTTGAGAGCCGAAGGAATAACTGGAGTGTGCTGTTCTTTTCCTAGATATTTTTATTATAGCACATAATTTACTTGTTAACCACGCGCGTCTTTGCATCAACAACAGCGCGTCCTTTCTTGGTATTTTTTTTCTCGGAACGCATTCGATTGTATTTCATAACTCCGGCGCATCCACAATGGACACGTCGGAATGAGCGTTTTTTAAATTATTTCTTTGCATGAACACAAATTCGAACTAGACGATACGCTTTGTTCTCTGTGCTAAAACAACAAAAAGAACTCCATAATGTATAAGTTGTACGCTTGACGTCTGCATAGCAAAATCCAACGAGAAATGGCCTCGTAAATACAACTTTTTTTCCTTTTTTGTAGTTATTTATCCATTGTTTCATAGAACATTCAAGCAGTGCGAAGCAAATTACGCTTTATGTCATCAGAAAATAGAAAAGTCAAGGTCTCCATATTACGACCACCTTAAATGTGATGCATAGCTGCAAGACTATAAGTATACTCTTGAAAAACAAACATGGGGAACGAGCTATGTACAGCGCTGCAGCAGAATCATATTACGCGCTTCGTGAAGTTATTTTGTAACCCTATCAGTAGCGTGCCAGAAACGACCGCTTCGGTACTTTGATCAATTGGACTCCATTGTTGGCTGCTAGCCAGTTGCAGTCCATGCCCCTCGCAACTGTTTGCTATCGCGCGAAATGAAATGAGCAAACACGCAACACAAACCAGCACGAAAGTAGGTTTGTGTACCACACAGCGACAAAAGCGACCAGCCACGCAACCGGCGGCCTCTTTTGTGGAAGAACCCTGAGAAGATCGTTCAGCGACCGTAGTGATTCTGGCAGCCGCGATGAGCTCGCGCTTTTTCTACCTGCTGCACCCGTATTTGAGAAGACGTGTGTTTGCCTTGCCTTCTACCGGGAGCCATGAGGGCTCAGTTATGGGCAAGGGACTTGCGCGAATCTCCAGGCTCAAGCCGCGCCTTTATACTATATACTACTTGACGCGTGGCATGCTTCGTTGACCATGCCTAGAAAGAACAGAACAATAAGGTTTTCTTCAAGCGGCCACTTCGGTGAAGCTGTAAACAAGAGCCGGCCATTGTTTTTTGGAGTAGGGCAACCGAGATTTGTGGGGAAGGCAAATTTTAATTTACCACCCAGAGAAGAGGTTCAGGGAGCACAAATTTTACGAAATATAGGACTTGTATATTCATTATTATAACGGCCTTATAGGCCTTCGTTATTCTATTGATACCAATGCACTGCTATGTTATTGTGTAGAAACGTTTTCATTTGCGAGAACGGCGTTTATACGCGGTTATTATTCCTCCGAGTAGAGAAAGAGCAATCATGACTAAAGAGTTGAGCCAGGTGGTCGATAGAGCAGGTTACTACAGCTGATACTCTGTTTATATAAAAAGAATATTTAAAGAAGAGGTACAATTCTTTAATGCTCGCACATAAGGATTTCCGATGACAAAAGGGAAAATGTGCTGGCAAACAAAGCGCTTTCAAATGCCCGAGTACAAAGGGAATATTAGCTCCTTAATGCCCGTGTCACTCCAGCTATCGAGTCGACGACGTCAGCAGTTCATAAACATTATCAAATAAAACAAGTTGTGGTGCTGCTATACATGGAAACCTAGAGGGTGGTTGAAAGCTTCTAATTTTCTGACACCACACATTTGTGGCGGCACCGTAGCGAGCTACAATCTCAGTCCCCCAAAGTTACAAACCCTTAAAAATTTATTTCGACATCTAAAGCGTATATTTCGCATTTGCGTTGGTATTTTAAAGATTATAGTGAAATAATGCACTATAATCAATTACACTTGGTGTGACTTGTACGGATCATGCTCGAGTTTATTGATGCTGCTGATTGCTCTTCGTCGAAACCAGAAATGAGATGGGGTAATTGTTTGCTTAGAGTACAACAGCCGAGCTATGCGCGAAACATGCATTTTATTTCAACCAATAAATGCGACTCTAATTTGCCGAATTTGGAATAAGCGCTACTGATTACAATACATTATCTCAGTAGGTCATTTGAAATCCTCACAGAAATGAATATGTGCTTTTTAGCCACTTGAGTAACTTTTAACAAGTGCTTGCAATACAATTTGTTGCCTCTGCAATTGCGTGAGACTGTGGCTTCTTGCTTCAAGTAAGCAAATTATTCTTGCTCAGCAAATAGCTTCTTCTTATAGTTTCTCTTACTTTCCAAAACAACAAGACAAAGGGATGATCACAAGATGCTCTTTGATGTTCGTCTTCCTTCGTATTTCATGTTGTTTTCCCTTTTCTTTTAAATTATAATACAAGAGGTGGACGCCTTTATGGCGGCAGCGGCTACTCCTTGTCGCTTAGCAAGGGAAACAAATATGCGCAAAAAAGGGGATAATAATGTCACAAAATGTGGAACTTGTTACAACACCAGGTGGATAAAATAAATGCAGTCCAACAGCACATGAATCGCCCAGTTTTGAGCATGAGTTCAGTACACATACGCATGTATAACGCGAGATATTGTGAATAGCCAAGACACACAACACAAGTAATTACACTGCAAGCACAGAACACAGCTACACGTTGCGAAAAAATTGCGATCACCACATAAATCAATTTTGAACACAGGACAACATTTATGTCACTCGTTTACCTTATTAGGATCAACTGAAACTTAATATTTCCCCAAAACGTTGGTGTCCTCGAAAAACTTTTTCGAAGAAAAAAGTGCTCTTTTCTAAAGGCCCGCAGTTGGCCATGGACCAAGTATCTTTTTGGAGGGAATGGAATGGTCTTCTGTCTAAAAGCTACAAAATTGCTCGCAATAGCCTTCGTTATGGACCGTATTTAGTGCACTCGAGGAGGAGATGATACATATCTTCGTCTGGATGGCGACAAGAACACTGCGGGCCAGAGGCACGTTTTATCTCGTATAAGAAGTGTCTCGTAAATGCAGTACCAAGTCGCAGGCGGCGCCACCAATGTTTCAAGTTTTCTGTTTTCTCTCAGATTTTCCGGAATTGACAGGTTTATACACGGGACTCTAAAGTATAACTCCGAGTTGTTAGACTGCTGATCAAACCAGGTAGTTTTGCTGAGACTACAGGATCTCTGTCTCAGGAGCAGACGGACTTCACTACGCAAAAGGATAGGATTGATTGTCTCTACGTTATTGTGGGCCCGATTCGCAGCTGCGTCCGCTGCAGTATTACCAGGAATGTTACAGTGGTCGGGTATCTACTGAAATGCAATTACGTGATCCATTGTGCTTGCTTTTGTAAGTTCTTTCAGCGTCTCATACAATAGCAAGTGTTCAAAGAATTTTTTCTTATTGCTGTGTAGTAATGTGAGAACGGCTTACGAATCACTAAAAATAACTATTTTCTGCGCACTTTGTTCTGAGGTTATGAAACGCGCCAAGCGCGAGGTTTAATGGATGCTTCTTGTGTTGGGTCACAATGCAATAAATATGTCGGCATGTTTAAACCGTTCGTATGACGGGAAATGGTTGGCGACGAGCTTCATCAATTACTAAAGAACTCGAGGTAGCCTGCGGAACCCGAGACGCACTCGCAGCCCCCTTGCCGGTGAACATTGAACACGTTCCTCAGAAATTTGCAATAACAAATGAAGAATAGGCGCCGAATTGGCAATTTTTTTTAGTGCGATATGAACTTATAATTGTGAAGAGACTAAATACTTCCCACGTTGTGCGAGCGAGTCACCGAAGTGCACTTATTACAGTACTGGTTTGCTTTTCAATTGCGCGGATGTATGATGCCCATGTCAGCTGGCGGTCAATAATAACTATAAGAA
Organism: Dermacentor variabilis; assembly: GCF_050947875.1. Taxonomy (NCBI): domain Eukaryota; kingdom Metazoa; phylum Arthropoda; class Arachnida; order Ixodida; family Ixodidae; genus Dermacentor; species Dermacentor variabilis. Next base: position 93,179,892 of record NC_134569.1, on the reverse strand, counting down.
ATTTATGCTCTTTCACGAACATCGACGTTTGCCCTTTAAGCGTTAGTTGAAAATTATTCAGCTATTATCGAGTGAAAGGAAGTACGGCTGTTCTTGCGTATGAGAGGCTCACGCCTTTTTCTCTTAAATAGGTGTCGATACTATCAAGACCCTCTTGCCGCGTTGTTTGTATGTCTTGTATGTGAGATCCATAAGTCCATAAGCAGACGTACTCTTTGTAGAAAGAATACTGTAGGCCAGACGGTAGTTTTTGTGCTAAGGTTGGCATGACACAGCTGAATAAAAGTGGACTGAGAACACTGCCCTGCATGATAATGTGATAATTACTCTATCCTTCAATTGTTTCCATATATATCTCTTTTTCAAGAAATTTGATATCCCTTGAAGTGTTCGACCGTATAGGCCAAGCACCAACATATAAGTAAGCACGTGTATCTGACTTACAGTGTAGAATGCTTTTTGAATGTCTAAGAATACTGCTATTCTCAGATTTCCACAAATTCGTTTATGTTCGACGCATGTGACAATGTCTAATACTGCATCCATTGTACACCCCTTTTGTCTAGAACCGGTCATGTAGTTAGAAAACATATTTGTATGATCACACCACTATTGCAGTCAAGTGTCTACCATATTCTCCATTAGTTTGCAAAAACAGTTTGTGAGACTGACGGGTTGGTAGGAGTCAAGACAAAGGGGAGTCTTTCCTGGTTTAAGGGATGGAATTACCCGAGGTAATTTCCACAAATCTGGAAGAGTCTCTTATCCAGAAATCAAGAAATATCTGCAGAAGAGCCATTCTTCCTGCTCGACCGAGGTTCTTAACATTACATACGTGACACTGTCTGGGCCCTCGGTTGTTTTTGTACAGCACAACGTAAGAGAACATTTCGCTTCATCTAAACCCACAGTCAAGTTGAGGTTATGGTGACATAAAGCACGCGCGAAGCTTCTGTTCTGCTAGTGTTGCGGAACTTGTAAATTGTAGGCAATGAAACGGAATTCGTAATCTGGATATAAGTTGACAGAATTCGTCAGTAACAGATGTTTCCGGAGTGTTTCAAGCTACGGCAAGGGCTCGGAAAGGATGGCTCTGGGTAATTGGACCACTAGAAAAACGGTCAACTGACCATATTCTCGGAACTGGAATGAAAGGAGACAACGACACGCAGTATTCTCGCCATCTTCTCGTACCTAATTCTTGTAAGCGTCTGCGCAAATTTGAGTGGACTTTCTGCGCCATCTTGGGTCATACAGTTTTCCACTGCGGCGGTAAGCACTTCCAGCATGTCTTCTAATTGCTCTTAGACATTCATATTACCCGTCAACTGCAGTGTATTAAATTAGGGCAATGACTTGTTTTCTGCAGATCTTGTTAGATTCACGCAATATATTTGCAAAACTTTGAAAGTTCGGATTTTCACCCAATGAGATACTTAAATGGTGACGAAAACTTTGCCAATTAGTATATTTTCAGTAGCGCCGGGTCCCCTAACTTCGTATGAGGCGATGTTTCACCAGGATCGGAAAATTATCACTACCGTGCGTTTCTATGTCCGTTGGCCATTCAACGCCATCAAGAAGGTCTTGTGAGCGGAACGTAACATCTATACAGCTTGAGTAACGAAACCCTCGCAAGAACGTTGGAGAGCTGTCATTTAGCAAGATCAAATTACTCTTTTCTGTGGCGCGCTCTATAATGCTTCCGCAGGAATCATTATGTTGACAGCCCCAGTAGACGTTATGGGCATTGAAGTCCCCATAAACCACCACATGGGATTTGCTATACCGAACACATTCACCAAGCTGTCTGCGGGTATTTTGCTAGAACATTGTAGATAAACACTTATCACTTGACACATCTATTTCTACAAGATATCTTGCATGCTACGAACTCCGGTAGATCTAAATCGCTCGACTGTGTTAAATAGAAACGCAGATTTTTTTCTCACGCATAACATCACCCGACTATTTCCAGCAATGCGCGATGATTTATATATAACATAGTTTGGAAGACGTTAGTCTTCTCGTACCCCTGCCTCCTGTATCCCTAAACCAGGAAAGTTATGTTGAGCTAGTAGTTTACAAAAATCGGCTGACTTATTATGAAGGTTCTTGGCATTCCACTGAAATATAAGAACATTGTTATAACGATAATTCATTAAACCTGCCGTTGAGTTGTTTGAGGTTGTGGAAGCACCAACGACTCCATAGAAGGTTGGGTAGGGCGCATTATAACCTCTGGCTGGTTACTTGCGTGTGGAGTGGCGACTATTTCCAGCAATGCGATCCATCATATAACATAGTGTGGAAGACGAAAGTCATCTCGTACGTCTGCCTCCTGTATACATAAAACAGGAAAGTTATGTTGAGCTAGTTGTTCACAATAATCAGCCGACTTATTATGAAGGTTATTGGCATTCCACTGAAATATAAAAACATTGTTATAACGATTATTCACTAAACCTGCCGTTGAGTTGTTGGTGGTTGGGGAAGCACCAGCGACTCCATAGAAGGTAGGGTGGGGCGTATTCTAACCTCTGGCTGGTTGTTTGCGTGTGGAATGGCACTGACAATTGCACGCAGAGCTGTGAATAGCATCGCCAGGATCATCAGTGCCACGGGTAAAGACGCGTAATTACCAAACGACGCTGAAGCTCCATGTGTGAGCGAAGCAGATCGCTTAAGAGCTGACTGGCATGGTCGCTGGGATGACTGCTGTGGTTGAGGCGAATGCTGAGGGAGTAGCTCAAATGTTAGATGAGGTTGCTGTGTCAGTGGCAGAGGGCGCTGCTAACAAGGTCGGTGAATTTGACTCGATGTCTGGGCAATAAGAGCAATAGTCTTTGAAGATGGATCGTGTCGCTCACTGTCGGAACGTTTTCGACTTGTGTGCTTTAGAGCTGCAGAATAGTTCAAATTGTCCCATTGCTCTTTTCCTTTGTTGGGAGTTGGAGGCGCATATTTTACGGTATAAAGATTGTGTAGAGGCAAATTACGAGGAGGCAGCCTTCTTTCTGTATTTCAACTCGTGTCTGTGTAACTTTGAGGAAGCTCTGCTTTGAGGGCATCCGGAGTAGGAAGCTGCGTGGTTTCCCTCCACAGTTGGCACACTTTGGCTGACGCATAGACTGGCACTCTGAATGGTTGTGGTCTTCTGAGCATATCTTGCAGCGACGTGGACTGCGGAAGTTCTTCGCTAAATGTCAAAATATCTGGCAGTTGTAGCATCGCAGAGCAGGGCCATGGTATTCTTCTACGGGGTGACTCGTGGAACCCAAGTGCACGCGTCGCGGCATTGGTTTGTCTTCTCTGAAATGAAGAATAACCATTCTCAGAGGGCATGATTATATTGCTCCGTCTTCTTAGCGATTATAGCGTTCTTTGCGATGGGCGCATGTCACACCAAAAGACTTCAGGAAGTCAACCAGCTGTTCTGTATATTCAACTGAGACATAGCGTATCTTGCCAACACTTTTGATATAAGATGTCAGAATAAATGGCGCCACTCTCAAACCAGCCACTCCACTCATCGACAGCAGATGTCTTGCAGATGACACTGAAGTAACGTTGACAGAAAAACTTCCATCTCTATTCAAAAGGAATGACCGTACCTCTTGCTTTGCTGCAGAAACAATTTCTGACGCAGTACGGTTTGGCTTCACTTGCCAGAAGTTGTTGCATTCCTGTGAGGCTCGAAAAATAACTGGAATTCCCTCAGGTTGCTTCTTTTTATACATTACCAAGGAGAACGGCGTATCATCACAGTCGATGTCTTCATCTTCCCTTAGCTCATAGGTGGATGTCCTGTTTTCGTCAAGGGGTGAAATACAAAAACACCCGTGTACTTAGATTTAGGTACACGTTAAAGAACCCCAGGTGGTCAGAGTTTCTGGAGTCCTCTACTACGGCGTGCCTCGCATTCAGAAAGTGGTTTTGGCCCGTAAAACCCCATAATTTTTTTTTGTCTTCGTCAACCCGTGGTTTCTTGCCTTCACTTTCGCATGTCTCAGCCTTAATCACTGAAGGTGTGATGGGACGTAGGGTAGCATTGAAAACTAGCGTCGCCGGCTTGATGAAATTAGGCGCGTGTTGTGGCACTTCCGAATGTGGTGTCGATTCTGCGGCACTAATGCGCATAGGAACGCGCTGTCGGACACATGGCTCGTGCCGGTGTTGTTTGCTGCCTACCGCCGTAGCAGGCGTAGTTGCGCTGCAGAGCGCAGCAAAACCACTCGATATTGTGCGTGATCTTTAGCACCTAGGTATCTCAGGGGATGTCTAATCTCTCTGGACAGACAACAGCACAAAGTCTCAAAACAGAACTGGTTCTGCGAAGAAAACAGAGACTAATACCCCCACCGAAGAAGCAGCGGCCACTCGATGGGACTTCTTTTTCTCAGCCCCAGGTTCTGTTGTGTCATTTGCAAACCATGACAAATCAAATGGCCTAACAATGCGTATTGAGCCCGTTATTCGAAGGTGTCGTTCATGGCGCATTAGGGCAAACGCGCTGCTGACGAGGATGCCCTATGCCGCCACTCCAAGGCCTTGGGAATTTTGATAGAGTTTTGAACAACTCTGTCTACTCGTTAGTTTTTCGCTTGACGGCCGTTGAGGCTGCCCGTGAAGCAGCACGTACTTCTCCGCTAAGTATATACACTATCGGTTCGAAAGTAATCGAAATGCCAGTGTTACCTCGGTGTAAGGCAATTCACCGCCACTTCGATTCCCTCTATATTCCACCAGATCGATCAAATAGCTCAGACGCCATGAAACCCGGTTTTTTAGACATTTCTTTCTGGCTTTTATGCAAAATTCTGTCGAATTAGTATGCAGTTTCAAGAGTGCGAGCGCGAATTCTCCGCTTTGCAAAGATTTCGATCAAGAGCGCGAAGCGGTACAGTATATCGGATACTGTTCGTGCTCCAATGTCTACAGACCTTAACGAAAATGTTTTAATAGCTTTGTCACTCAAATCAGTGCTTATGAGCGTATTTGCTGCTTTTATATTTTTGTGATCATCTCAATCATCGACAGCCTGTTCAATCGATCCCTGTGCACGGAGCAGCCTTTGCTAACTCGTTCAATTTACATTTGAGGGCACTAAAAGCGCAGCGCGTTAGCCGGCAGTCACATGGTATTTTTTAAAATTTCGTGCACTTTAAAAAAAGGCTGCAAAGAATTTGACAGGAAAGTAATCGTTACATATATGAAATATTCCGATGTTTCAGAACAAGTGCTACAACTTTTGTATTGAAGTTATTTCGCTAGAGTTAATATTTAAGAAGTTAATTAAGCAAACTTTGTTACTTACCCAGCTTGAAGAATTCAAAAAAATATCATAACGTGCTTCATAGGGTTCAGAACACTACTGCGACAAATTTACACGCGTAGCGCCTTTGTTTCTTTGAGTACTTGGCCCAAGTTAGCAGAGACACCCTGTATGACAAATTGAAGAGAAGATTTGCACATGCTTGCTTACACGATCTAGTCCTCATGGAAAGACCACGCATATTCAGAAATGGGTCGCTTCTTGTAGCGTTCTTGTGTGACATGTAAATAACGAGTGCTATCGTGCATTTTGCTCTGCACAGTGTCGCCCAGACGGGGCAGGCAGTATCCGACACTTACTGTGGTGCTAACATCATCTTAAGCAACAACACAATTACCACTGCTGATATACAGTCTCTCTCTGCTTGGAGTAAATATCTTTTATATTCACGAACAGCTGTGCATCACATAGTGCTTCTATCCTTATTTTATGACTTGAAGATATATTCAACTGTGATCTGTGACTCTTGGTTTTGCTGGCAGACCAACTTTTTTGCTAATCTGTGTAGCAGTGGGGCAAAAACCCTGGTTTTCCGCCCGAATCCTTCTTGGGCGCTCGATATTGAAATTTCCGACTTGCATAATAATACACAGCTATGAGTTCACAAGCTTGTCCTGTATTTAAAGGCACCAAGGACATATTAGGGTTGCGCCATGGCGGCAACATACGCACAATGCTGAAACGTGTGGCTGCTGCTGGATCGAACACAAGGTATACGGTTCGCACTCTAGTACAAGTAATGACGTTGAGTTTAACAGTGGAAATCGAAGTTCGTTACTGGGATGTCCTATAGTTAGGTAGTGACAAAGGTCATTATGTCGGAAAGCTCACAGTGACTTCATTCGTGCTGGCTTCTTTTCCAAGATCCAAAAATATTTTCCGTGTGTAGCTCTTCTCAGCACGTAGGCAAATCAACTGTGCTCACGCAACGCTCACAGCACTCGATTGAAACAAGGTGTTTGTTGTTTCGACGTTCTTGTACCTACACTGAAGCCTTTTGTTTTGAATCGAGAGCCATAAAAAATAACAAGCAGTCGTACACCTAAGTTTATGCTCGCGCCAGAGATAGTGGTATGGATATCAAGCAATAATTCCCATCTGTCCCGAGAAAATTACGCACTACGCCTTTTCCAATAATCGATAGCTCGTGAAAACTAGATGGAGGAGGAGGACGACGACGACGACGACGACGACGACGACGAATGTGATGCAGCAGCCAATGAACCCCCGGCAGTCGGCGCCTGTGGCCCACTGTTCCATTTGTAACGCACTCGTGTCAGAGGTGATGGACCTCAGCTGAAAATCGCATCTCGTCCGTTATCGACCTATATTATCATTGTTTCTTTTTTCCTTTTTGTAAACTCGTGGATTTTTTAAATTCTCTTGGGTCGCCACACGTCATAATCACAGTATAAATGTAAACGCAAGCATGCAGGCCCGTTTTATGCAGACACTGCAACAGTGACTTATAGATTATAGACAGCACTTAGTGAAATGTACAGCAGAGTGATTCGTAACAACCTATGGCACGGGAAGAACCTGGTGAAAGCGCCTGTAATGCAGCCTATGAACACTTGCTGCTTAAAACTTGTGTCTTCTCATTAATATTCGTCTGGATGCCGTTCAAACTGAACGCAACGGCGGGCCAACACGTAGGAAAGTTTCCGTTAAACCTGTTCGCATGCGGAATTTCTTCGTTTCTTCCAACTTAGGCTCAAAGTAGTGACTGTGTGCATGCGTGTGTGAATTTCGGTTCTCAAACGGTGACTCTTCAGCGTGAAATTACAAACACCCCTTTGTTTTGTTTTAATTTCCTCTATGCTCACATGCATTTTCTATTTCAAATAATTTTCATCACTCATAGCTTCTCAGGCGAGATATGCGCCTAACTGAAAAGAACTAGCAAGAACCATGTGCTTCCAAACTCTCGACTTAATCCATCAGCTAGATATAATTTCGCATTCAGCGCTACCGCTCTGTATTTATTTCTCAAAAACACGAGATGAGCACGCATGACCACCAAATACAGTCGAAACAAACTACACTGTACGCGACTCATTTTGTGAGAAAATATGGCTGCAATCCGGAAGCTTTCATATCCAACGTGAAACTTGTGACCCACAAGTCTGAGTACGCAAACAAACAATCTCGGTTTGTTGATATCATTCCTTCTGCATGCCCGCACGAGTGACCATCAATAAAGTAAATCGCCTCGAGTGCTCGTGCCCGTCGAAAATAAAATTGACTTTAGGAGAATACCTGTGCATGCCCACAGTGCGCCAAACTCCACAACAGGAATTTTGTTCCGTCCATCATTTGCTGTTCCGTACATCATTTGCGTCATCAGGATTTGCTTATTATAATGAAATGCGCAAAACGAGTTGCTGCAAGAATAGCTCGTGAAGTTATGGTTTCGTAGCGCAAAATAAATGGATGGCTGGCTTGTGGTAACTAGTTATCAATCAGGACTCACAATTTTTTGTTCTTTAAATTGGTCTGCCTAACGTAGTCAGCGAATGACATAGTTAAGGAAGTGAATGTAAACGAGATAGAGCCTTCGTGACAAACTACTTGCACTCGCCTAGCTTCACAGCGAAAATCGCACTGCTTTTAATATGTATTGCCATAATACCTCAAGTTAAACATAGCACGTCGAAATTCATGACTTCATTTCCACCACAATCCCGCCGTCTCGCTGCGAGAGGTCTACGATGAAGTCAAAGCGAAACAATTCAGAACAGAAGCAACGAACAAAATATAAAACTAGGAATACACTCGAAAAAAAAAAGAACCACTCGGCGTACATCTTCAGAAATAAATTATGCAGATCCAACATGAATGTTCTAATCAAAGTTAAGCGAAGCTTCAGTCAAGTGGTGTGCCTTAAATCCTATACAATATACTAATTGTGTGCACTTGTGTTTACTTTCAATTCTATGCAGCGCGATACCTCACGCAATATTTAGGTTTGTCCACCACGATAGGCCCAACTTTATTCTTCTGCAATTTTTGCGCTCGGGCACTGAACCGCTCACAAGTTATGCCGATATGCAAAGAACAAATCAGGCGTGTGCACACTGTGAGACGTCTACACAACGATGTTATGAGAACGAAGGCGATTTATGATGCTTGTCGAGGGAAGAATACGAGACATATCTTGATACCTTTAAGTATTCTATACATCTTGGATCACAGTGGTACTATGCCCATTCTAGAGGGTTGACGAAGATTGGGCAAGCACGCAGTGACACATGCCGAATGGTTAAATAAAAGAAAAATCAAATACATCAAACAGTCCAGTGAATATAATGCGCTGTTTCATTAAGAAGTCGACCTGCGTTAGAGGTATACATTTAAGCCGATAATATACGCTTCAGTTTTACGCAGTAATTCATTTCTTTATTATGCAGTACATAGGTGTGCTTACTATTTTGCCCCTCAGCCACGCAGGGGTTATATAAGGCGGCTTTCGGGTACTAACATTGCGCACGTATAAACTTCCTGTGCGCATCCGCAAACATGTCCACCGATATAGCGAGCGACCCAGCAGCAAACAGCAGCAGCCACGCCAAACGACAGAACATGGGGGGGGGGGGGGAATTTTGCTTTTTAATATAATATTGCTGCGTCCATTGCATGGCTTCCCCGTAGAGTGGATGCTTTCTGGTGGGACCATTCTATGGTGTTCGTACATTCCTCGCCGAGCGCACCTCCTCTCAGCAACAAGCAAGAAAACAAAACATTTGGCAGCATGCTTGGGATGCCTGCAGCAACCTAGAGCACTACGCTCGTAAGAGAATTGAAAAATTGAACAAGGGTTCTTCGCAGCGTGCGTGAACGTGTCAACGGGCGTCCCGTCATCGGTCACGGGCAGTGTCTGCGGAAAGCCGGCTGCTTGCACACTGAGACGGCAAGAATGACTGTGGGAGGCTGGTCCGCAGAGTTCTGAACCGAGGATCATCAATCTGCTACTGAGCCACTCTTTCCTTCTATACTTCTCGTTCGCCGAAGATTCGACGCGCGTCTCTTGTGCTTATATTCGAACCTGCAGACACAGGAGGGACACTGTCTGTTGCGACAACACAACTGCTAGCGGAGGTCTTGCTTTGGCGCAGAAGCGGACATCATTGCTCCGATTCCGTTCTACTTGTTATTGAACTCTCACTTAACCCTACACGCTCTGATTAAATGGGGCGTATCGCGGAAGCAGCCCAGCCTACGGATTCGTCCGCGGTGTCGCCCAACCACTTCCCAATGGGTAGACAGGAAGAGCGCAATCTTTCAACTGCTCTTTCTTCCAAGACGAATCGACTCTTGTCGAGAGGACAGCCCGATGCTTGACTTTTTTATTGCTGATTTTTCACTGAAACCGAACTTCTCCCAGTTCTTGTCTTGGCTTCTAAGACAAATGGTAGAACTAAGCAGAGGTAGGGCTCTCAGTCAGTTTAGCACAGATGTCCGAGCTTCCGCACAAGTCATTTCTTTTTCACATGCCAATACGACACCCTATACCAAGGCGAAACTTTTAGTGTAATCACAGCTGGTTGTTTTGTGCAATGAGTACTGGTGCTATGCTGAGCTAAAGAAGATATGAAAAGTCTCTAGGCTTTATAATGAGAAGGCAGTAATACAATTCAGTAACATGTCATAAGAGAGACCACAAGAAAACCTAGAAACAATGGAAAGCAGAAAGTACAAGGCCTTCAAATTAACGAATTGATTTTAAGTGCTTAGCTCTTAACAAAAGTTTGGTTCATAAGGTCACTGTAAATTAACGCGCACACCGGAATAAGGACAGTGACCGACGAAGGCAAGCGCTGACTTCCAACTGTCTCTTTTTATTTTCGTTAGTCAAACATATATATCACACGTGAAATGTGTAGATTTCACATTGAGCATCAACTAGCTCGGTCTCAAACATTGTTGTTCAAAAATGTTAGGTAGATGAGGCGATTGAAAAGTGTACAATTCTACAATATTGGCAATGCCTTGCATGAAGTCGTTCCACTCATTTACAAATTTTTTTATTTATTTATTTATTTATTTATTTATTTATTTATTTATTTATTTATTTATTTATTTATTTATTTACTGACTTACTTACTTGTTTGTTTGTTTGTTTGTTCGTAATACTTTACAGGCCTAGTGAAGGACATTGAGTAAGGGGGATTACAGTTTGTACAATAAAGAGAAATGTAGCATCAAAACAAAAAAAAAAGACACAAAGCAAAGCTTACAAATAGTACAGTGGAACATGGTTATACAGTGTTATCAAAGAGCGTATTCAGGTTATCATGAAAAGTTTCGCAGTTAGACATGAATACGATGTGCTCCGGAAGATCGTTCCAATGTGCAATAGCATGAGGCAATGATGATGAGTTAAGTGCCTGCGTTTACCATGTATGCGCATGAAACTGAGCTTGTTGTGAAGGCACTGCGCACAGGTGCATGAATTGGCAGACTATGAGATGTTAATATAGATGTGCCTGTGAAACACACTGAGGAGAGCGATCATGCGGCAAGTTTCTAATGACTGAAGTGAAATTTATTTTTTGATTGGGTAATGCTAGATAGATGGTCGTACTTACGTGAGATGAATCTTTCTGCTCTATCATGAACAGCTTCCAACATGCTGATAAGGTACTCCTGATATGGTGACCATATGGATGAAGCAAATTGTTGTTGCGGACGAACAATGGTTAGATATGCTAATCTCCGTCTGCAACGGTCTGCAACGGTCTGCAATGGTCTGCAACGCAAGTTTCTAAGCAGGTAACAAAGGGACTTGGAAGCTTTAGAACATATCGCGGCTATATGTGTAGCTTAGAAAAGGTCAAGTACACGGAGGACGCCAAGATATTTGTACGATAGGGTATGAAATAATGGTATTGTTAATCGAATTGTGAAACACCGTGTTAGTGCGCGTGCCACTAAACAAAATTAACTTGTATTTAGTGGCGTAGAGGTAGATGGGGGGTGCCATGTTTTACACCAACTATAAATAATATCAAAGTTATTTTAAGAGTAGAATGCTGATTGAAACATTAATTAGTGCGATAGATGATGCAGTCGTCAGCAAACAACGTAATTGAAGATAATAGGTTGGACAGTAAGTCATTAATGTATAATAAAAAGAGCAATGGACCGAGGACACTACCTTTAGGGACGCCGGATATGACGTTGCAAAGGTTAGATGAAAACTTATTCCCTACTGTGAATTGCTGACGCATAGACAGGAAGTTACGAAGCCAAGACAGTGCTTATAAATCTAAAAGAGGGCCGAATGCTTGAAAATCAAATGGCAAGAAGGTGCAATGTCGATAGCTTTAGAAAAATCAAGAATCATTAGCGTTCATGTTGAAGTGAAGGTCAGTCGTGAATTCAAAGAACTGTGAGTCACGTGAGTAGCCTTTACTGAAACCATGCTGATTGAAGAAGAAAAAAATTATTGGATTCAATGTGAAACATAATATAAGAAGCTATAATGTGCTCAAGTAGTTTGCAGCATTTTCATGATAGTGAAATAGGTCGATAATTGACAGGTGCGTGCCTGTCACCACATTTAAAAAGGGGAATGACCTTAGCTACCTTCCAGTCGTTAGGTAGTTCACCAGGTGCTAGCGATTAGCTAAAAAGCATGCAACTAGAAATATCTGTAATAAGCTTTAGTATTTTTGACTTTATGCTATCAATAGCAGCTGAAGCAGAAACTTTAACATTGGTAATCATGTTAGCAATTCCTGCGGTAGTGACGATGATTGGCGCCATGAAAGCGAATTATTGCTCTGGAACAAACGGCACATTGGAAAAATCTTCCTATGTAAAAATAGATGTGAAATACGCATCGAAATCAGCTGGACAGGCTTTATTAGAAACCGGAGTTTGTTTTGAATCGTGTATTGTGATGTGTTCAACAGAATTATTAGAGTAAATTACTTTCCAGACTTTTTTAGGGTTATTGCTGATAACTGAGGGCAAGTCTTCAGAATAATATTTCTCTTTGGCTGCACCTAATGCTTTAGAATAAGCTTGTAGGCATGCTTTATATTTACCCCTATAAGACATTGTATTATTACCTCTCGTGGTATTGTACAAGCGTTTCTTTTTATTTGATAAGGATCGAAGTTGTTTAGTAAACGAAGGGCTAGTTTTATAATTTGCTATGGAGATTTCAACTAACCCTAATATTTTGCGTTTAAAATGTGTCCAGTTCTCATTCACGGACCGCGAAGCAAATGATGGATGAAAATTCTTATAAAAAAATTCTAATTCGGTGTTTATTCCATCGTAATTAACTCGGTTTTAATGCCGGATAGTTTTAGTCATTACAGTAGGAAATTTTCACGGTATGTTAATTGTTACGCAGCTGAAGGTAAGTGTAAAGCTTTTTTTTTTTTTAAGACGAGCAAACAGTGGGTGAGGCAAATGTCATGGCCGTGGTAAATGCGAACGGATACGTGAGGCGCCGGATAAATGAATCCCGCGGTAATTATCGCGGTCATTGGTTTTTCACGGCTTCCCGTCCTTCTATACTTCTCTTTTATGATCACCAAGCATTTGTACCATGAAGCGCACGTTGCCATGCGGCGCTATGGTAGGCGGAACTACTACACTGGAACACTGCACAAGTAAAGTGTACACATCAAAATTCTGCAGACGATGCCATATCCTGGAGTTTGGATGGCAGGACCTAAGAGCACGACGGGATGCTGTTTCACAAGCTCTCAGGTCGCTAGGCTGCGGTCGAGTCATGGCAGCTTGTTATCCTCCTTCTGCCTATAAATGAACTAGCGTGCTTGATTTGCGCTGAAAATTCGCTGCCTATTTCTCTGCCTATCGGCGCTCTTGAGTTTATTTGCCGACCAGGACCTCTTCTTGCTTGTCACAGTCCATGACATGCACCTTTAATAACGCGGCTATTGCACACCTATTACAGTAAGATATGTTGAGATTCTAGTTAGCGAAACGACAAAATAATTACATCTCGTAACGCTGACACCGGCTACAGTAAAAGGAAATATTGGCATTGATTGTCTTTGAAAAGTATTCTGTCCTTTCGTCAAGCTTCAGAAACGAAAATCATGCGCCAATCGAACAGTGTCACCGTTCTTTCCCAAAGCAAAATGGGACCCGCCGTGGTTGCTCAGTGGCTATGGTGTTGGGCTGCTGAGCACGAGGTCGCGGGATCGAATCCCGGCCACGGCGGCCGCATTTCGATGGGGGCGAAATGCGAAAACACCCGTGTGCTTAGATTTAGGTGCACGTTAAAGAACCCCAGGTGGTCAAAATTTCCGGAGTCCTCCACTACGGCGTGCCTCATAATCAGAAAGTGGTTTTGGCACGTAAAACCCCAAATATTATTATTATTAAAGCAAAATGGGCTGCGCTTACTAACTATGGCCATTTAGCCTACGCATCGTAAAAACGATAACAAACACTTACCTCGCACAGGCCGAGCTTCTAGACATTACATCGAATCGTTAGACCTGTGTACGAGAGGGTGCTTTATCTGATATGTCCGGGCATCTAAAAAGAACGGTTATTGCTGTACTCGGCTATATGCGTCGCGATGAAGAAATTGAAAATACATGTCGATTTAGGCGAGGTGTAGATTTGACTTTCGTGGTCTCGCAAACTTGCGAATTTTTTTTTGTGTTATCGATGTCGTACTTATGATGCCTCAAACAACTGTACCAAGACCTACAATACGGAATCAAGCATTGTAATTGCCATTAAGCGAGTGCGAGAGATGCCCTCTGAACGCCCGATAACCCGCTGCTTTACATGATGGTTTGTGCAGTCTTTCTCGCCTTGGCCCCAGCGTCTCTTGGCAATGTGTGTCATGCTATACCACCTTATGCTATGCTCTCATATCTAGCTCTTAGCTGTCAGGGTTTTAAGCACATGGATGAGGATATGACGAGGTTAAGTGGGGGTTTAATTGCTTTAATGAAGGCCTCTGCACTTTCGTGTGACGTCTGTAACGCTGTTTCCTACCACATCGTATCGACAATTATATATCGTAGTAATCATTACAACGTGATTTGTCGCTTGCGCCATTGGTATTTCCAGTGCAATGAGTGGTCAGCACTTACATTTTTATTTCTAACATACACGCAATTACATCTGGCCACAGAAACAACGAAATTAGGCAGCTGGGGTTAATACGCTATGCCATACGCCATGCACTATGGCTTGAAGTTACTTCAGGGAAAACACGGGGAATGCGGGAGATGGAAATTCAAGACGATGAGCAAAACGAGAACAAGGTGAAAGCAGGAGCCAACGTTTCGACAAGTGGACTTGTCTTCTTCGAGGCGACGTATGCTTTCCTCGCCATAGTATATATAGGTCATAACTTTCACCAGGTCATAACTTTCATGAACTTAAACTTTACATCTTGCATTGCTTGCGTGCTAGTTTTCATATCTCTTTGTTGTCTGCTTATGCCCGTTTATTGCATGTAGTAGCTGTTGTTTGCCGTGTGGTACTAACAAGTAACTATGAGAGTGTCACATTACTGTTCTGCTTTTATAGGCTCCACTTACCATCAATGAGATCTCAGAATTAGCAAGTGATATACTGACATAAACAGACATGATTGTGTGTTCTTTGTAGTGATGAGGTCTTTGTACCCTATGATAGTATAAAACTAACACTTATTGGTATTTTAAGATACTGCACGAATACCTTCACTATTCCTGTCCATTTTCCCCGTTCCTGGTGCTGCTGCCGAAATTTGTGCTCCCGAATAATGCTGTGCTCAGAGGTCTTTACGTTAGAGCTTCATGGCCATGATGAAAAATAAAGGTGTTAGCGGAATCAATCAGCGCGAGGTAAGATGTATTCTTGCTTGTGAAGTTGTTTTCTTTGTGTTGTAGTTGTGTAAAATTATCATTTTGAGTTACCTTGTTTTGTATACGCAAATACACTAATCATAATACTTTAGTATCATACTTTATTATAATACTTTAGTATCATAATAATGCACACAGAGTGTACATGCCACCGCCTCACGACTCTATAAAATTCTTTCCCTTACAGCCTATGTTGCATGCAGAAAAGTCTCGTAATTATGACAAAGAGGAAACATTTATTTTAACAATCGAGGTCGTTCGTCTTGAGGTCGAGTGGGTGGTGGCCTCATTCCAGGACTCCACAATGTTGAGGGTTGCCCCTCGCCCCCCCCCCCCCTCCCGAGATTCGGGAGAGTGAAGGGCGTGTTTCGCCGCACCAGGGCTAGATGCCACGACATGTTAGTGGGTACATTTTTCTGTATCTGTGTATAGGTTGGGGAATATATTTGTTTGGATAAGTGAGAGCTACTGCGCCTTGACTGCTGTTCTTTTTTGTGAAGCGGACGACAAATCCTGTGGTTGAGCCGCTGGATCTCGAGGCGTATGCCGTAATTCGATGGCAGGTGCACGAAGGTAAAGGTTGGAGGTTGCTGGCACGATTGGTTTAGCCCCGCTTGGTTGGTTAGCGCCAGAACTGAGGCTTTAGCCCTTTCGTTCCCCTCCAGTCCCGCGTGGCCCGGCGTCCACGTGATTCGATGACATTCTTCCAGCATAGGACTTAGCATCTGAGTCGTTAGGATCGTACGTTGGTAAAGTTACGGCAGGCCTCTTGCGATTTCATAACGACGTGAACTTTCCTTTCCACCCTGTCTTGTTGCTTTATTACTAGCGCCGCGGCTAAGGTATCAGCCGCAGCTGGAGTCTCTGCCCTGACGGAGACCACGAGGGTCAAGAAGTTGTCTCTTCTGTTCACGGCGGCTGCCGCGAAGAGACCCCCTTCAAGGAACGCCGCCACGTTCACGTACGTTACGTACAAGTCACCCTTGAATGGTCGGCGCTGTCTGTCGACGCGAACGTTGCGTTAGCCTTCGTGGAGTTCATGACTCATGTGCTTCAGTATGGGGATCGCCTTGATCCTGCTTTTGACCTCGGGAGTGATTGGGAAATGTGCCACTGTTACTGATGTTGCGTATCCCACTTATAAAAACATAATTATCAGATATCTCACTCTAATGTGATGACTGCGTACGACACTGTTCGCGGAAAGCCTTCTTTCACGAAATTGTGCATTAACACAATGTCTTGTCTGTCGAAATTCTGTACACTACATTCACCTCTACAAGAGCGAAATACTGTGGCTTTCATGAATCATACAGTGTTTTGCGCATTTAATGCTGAAGTTACCGACTACATACCAGCTTATTTCAAAGGCAGTACCTTTTTTATGCATCGTGCCTTTTCTTTAGAAACGCTGAAAGCTGCCTTCTGTGAACTTGTACACAGGACTTGTACTTTAAGGTAGTAAGGCGGCGAAGGTAATTTACGCCCTGCGTGCCAGACTGTCTTAGGTTAATAAAATTAAAGGATTGAAGAGAAAATATCGATTTCTGCTCAACAAATTTCATAGCAATCGCAACAACAAAATTTGCACTATAATCATTATTACAATTATTACCAATATTTGACTAATCAGCATTTTACTCAACGACTTGTGGTCGTGTTGTAATGACAGAGCTGAAGTCAGCCGACCCTCAAAAATCATAACCCGTTGCTGGAGGCTTTGTGCCTTAGAATCGTCTAAAAAAACTTACTGTAAACGTGCGTTGAATGAATCAATAAATTTTTATTATTACATGAAAATACTGTACCGATAGAGGTATACAGAAGGAGGTCCAATAGTAAAGACTGAATTGGGACTTCCTGTTCATGGTTAACATATGAGTTCATTGGCAAGAAACAGCAGCTCAATCAGTACAATTACAGTAATGCTGTTCCAGTTGAGACTATTCTTTACAGAAGCAATCTACAGTGCAGGGGCATTACCTGAAACAGCAATGTATTTCACTGCAGATTATAGCTTTCTATTTCTTTAAATTGCTGGCACAGTTTATAGCGAATTGGTATGCTTTGAGTAATGGCTGTCTCCAATCTGCACTGACGTGTCTCCTAAATCTATAAATAAAAAGGCAATTAGTAAAATGTTGTTAACATATATTTGTATTGATGACTATCGCGAAAATTTGATGACTTTCGCTGTTATAAAACTTTCAGAGCAATGAAATGACATCTTCTCTTGAACCTCCTCAGTTTTTACTGATTGCAGACAATTGCCTATGTCTTAATTGGTATGTTGGACATCTTCCTTCGGCCTGGCAAGGCAGTCGACGCACCAGAAATGGGAGAACGCGTTCTCGAGATGTGCATAGATACGGTCGTGTGAAAACGCTTCATCTACGTGATATAATAAAGAGAGACAAAATGAAAGACAGGAGGGAGACCTCCTTGGCTAGATTCAGGTGCCGATGAGGCTCGCGCTGTCAATTCGTCTCGGGTATCTTTTTCTCGAGCGCTTAAGGAACGCAATGAGCATTTGCCAACGTGATGAAGTTTCAGCGGTCTGCATATACGTGCGAGCATTTCGCCATTACTAAAAGAGTGGGAGGACCAACTTCAGTGATGCAGCACAAGGCGATAAGGCGTTCAAGGAAGACCCTGGAAGTCCGATGGACCACGAGTGGCATGGCGAAGCTTACGGCTTTCCGGCTGTGCAGCTTCCATCTTCCCTTGCTTCCGCGGACGAGGACAGGGAGCACGCGGAACCCTAATGCGTGTCTGTCATGCTCGACGGCCATTTCCTGCTCTACTTCCATGATTCTTTATGACTTTTCTTTTTTTCCTTGCTGATTTTACCAGAAAGAATACTTATACACTTTAAACACCCTTCATAAGAGAGTCAGTATTGCTAAATATGTCTGCCATAGTAAATGCCTCTTTTCTATTTAGGTATCTTTTCCGGAGATATCGTTCTCAATCCGGAAGGCGCGAAAAGGAAATACTTTCACTGAGTGCAGTGCATCGCAAAGAAGCACAATAATGCTTTCACGCTCGTCTATTGCGATACTGGGTCAAGTCGATTCTGAAGGATTGCCTCATCCAGCAAAGCTTGGTCGCCCAATTTGCTGAATATAACGGTTAGAGAGCGTCTCTGCACACAACACTGCGGGCACTGGCATACAATGTTACTGGTTGTTTCCTCTTCCCCACGGTGGTCACAGGCGGCGACATCATTTGATTGTTATCTGCTACATGTGAAGGTAACCGGACAGTGTTTCCTTGGCAATGTTCAGTCAGAGACGAAGTATGGCTCCGTTTTCTTCTATGTATGTCTAACCCCCTGTTGCATCGCCTCAAGTATTTGCCACAGTCGCCACACAAATCTAGTCCATTGAAAACTTCTGGTCAATGAAATCAGACGGACTTAGTGGCTGTGGTATTGGGCTGCTAAGTACGACGTCGCGGGATCGGATCCCGGCCACAGCGGCCGCCTTTCGCTGGAGGCGAAATGCGAAAACACCCATGTACTTAGATTTAGGTGCGCGTTAAAGAACCCCAGGTGGTCGAAATTAGTCCGGAGTTCCCCACTACGGCGTGCCTCATAATCAAATCGTGGTCTTGGCACGTAAAACCCCCATAATTTATTATATTAAATCAGACTGATGAGATGAGGCATATTGACTCTCGTACGAAACATCAAAAAAGAGCCGCGGTAGGCTAGAAAACTGAAGGCTTATCTGCGAGTCACTATAGCTTACAACTTGTATATTTAGTTTTATTATGTTTATTTAAGATATGACGTCACTGAAATAACAGGGCTTTGCAGACCAACACAGTGGCTGTGCAGCTTTTCGGTTAGCACGTGGTAGCCACCAACAAGGGCAATTTAACTATTATTTTAAGCGCATAACATGTATTGACAATCGAACGCGTTGACAACGCTTTGTCAGCACCAGGGTTATGCAAACTAACAATACAAACAAGTAGTGCAACTTAAAACGTCACTTCGAACGTCGGGTGAGCCCATAAGAGCTGTCGCTGCGAAGAAAGAAACCGTCTGCGGGGTAACCAAATGCCATTTCACTGTTCTGATACGTCCTGACCTGCGTGGTTCTTCGCGATTAACGTGGCCTTACCTACCGAAGGGGAAATCTCTTGCCATTTGGCAAATGCAATTAACCTTTCGCAGCATTCAGCCACAACAACGATTGCGTGCGCCCAGCCCAAGCGCCTCACATTGGTGACGTCGTAAAGTGCTCATTTCCTGAAACGACGGCGCGTGGTTACCACCACCGTTCACGGTACCCTCCTCTTCCCAATCGGCTTCATTCTTTGGAACCACGCCCATGTACATGCTATTCATATTGTGCGTGATTACTTTTCATGTCTCGATTTGAATAGCTGCAGCGAACATGAGTAACGAATGCAAGGAGTATAGGAAAATATATACACTAATACAACAGGTCTTTCCAACAAATATATATACACGATGCATGCTGCTTACTTAACACCCAGTTTGCCAGACATTACAATAGTTTTATGTCAGAACAATGACCTTAAAAATAATGTACACTGTTGGAAAATTCCATGAAATTACGCAGAAAACCTCAACAAAATATGACCCATTCAGCGACGTTTCTCCCAAACATTTTCTTGCTCAAGGATAGGCCATGTAACTTCAAGAGAGTAGAAGGCCACAGTGAAGCTGGTCCCTGCCTTTAAACACTTGTTGACGCTCAAGAGAGGGAGCTTTAGAGCAATATTCTGACGTGTTGCTCCGGTACCATTTGTTACGTTCGCTCAGTGGACAACGAATGTGTCGCAAAGCAACTTCCTTTAAGAGCTGAAGTGGCCACCGGCTTCATAATGTCCGGAAAGCCGAAAAAATAAATCAGACTTGTATTTCTCTGGTGCACATGCTTTCTACTTAAGCAAAGGCAACATCACCTGCCGCCGAGTCAGTCAGAGAGCTGCCTATTCAACAACTTAGCGTGTTCCTAACATTTTCGTAATTTTCGATGGTGGGATTATGGTAAGGATTATGTATTAAGGGCTATGGTAAATGTTGGCTGATATTATTTCTGGCAAGTCCATGACACTCGAACATTCTGCCTTGTCTCTGCTGATAACAGTGCGAACGGCCGTGTGCTAGTACTCCTCTTTTAGCGCTTCATAAACACGGCAGACGGGATTATTAGCTTGTCTTTCCTGTCGGTTTCCCGCGTATTGCTTCTTTCCAGCTTCATTTCAAGCTGCATAGCCTGAAATTGTGCTTTCTTTCCTCTTTAATGTCTTCTAGTCTTTCATGAAGCGTGTACGGTTCAACGAGCATAATTTCCTTGAAGTTAAGCTTGACGCTAATATACCCATGTTCGTAAATGGGTATAAAGGCAAGTAAATAGTTCTGTGCTATGGCGACAAAGCAATTATAAACACATCGTCGCGATGCACTCTTTGCATCTTTTGTTACACGAAATATGCATTGCTTCTCGCACTGGCTGCCTCGTTACATTTTGCACTTTGCAGCCCGATACTCGAAACAAGCCATTGAACGCATGTCAAAGAGAGAATCCTGTCGGTGAGCCAGAACACGGAGCACTTAGAAGCGCGTGTAATGCATAAACTATAATTATCTGCTAATATTCCTTCTCTCTGCCTTCTTTTCCACAGTTTATGGTTCGGAACGAGAACGCTCGCAGAAATGTGTGTGTGCCTGCCCGCAGCGGCACCGCTCTCGAAATTACGATTGTAATCCGCGCATTACGCGGATCCGTGGGCTGAGTCACAAACGCGCTCTTAGCACGTTATTTTCTTTACGTCAAAGTGAAAGGATGCAACCGAAGACCGAATTGGCAGGTGATCTAACTTGTATATTGAGAATTGTGCTGCGAGAAATAAAGCCAACGTGCTGCGAAATAGAATGAACCAAGAAAAGGAGAGGACGGTATCCGAGACCACCTTAAAGCATTATTGATCTTTTTTTTACGTTCCCGAATAAGTAGCATGGCCGATACGTGAGGCAACTGAGGTGAGAAGCAGCTGAAGTTATTGGTATGAGAAGGAGCAACTGCTTCCCAACACACTTCTAGTAGCATCTGCGCATTACTAAAGCCCAACGCAGATATATTTTTTTTTTCTTTTTTAGGTGTAGCGGGTTCACATAATTTACCACACCATGAAGCCTTCATTTGACACATTTATCATTCGTCCAGAATAAAATATGTATGTAGGTATTTGATGTGCCTAGTGGTCCTGGCAAGCACGACCCAAGTATCACCAAGAAACTGCATCAGCGATAGCGAATGCTCCTTAATAACGCAGTCGCTGAACTTCTTTCTGTACGGCAACACAGGCTTGTATACCGCGATACGTACACAGAAGCAACTTTGCCCGTGGCTGATTCCACGGCGCATCTTATTCAATTAGAAGTTTCCATAACGTTCGTCGCCTCCGACAGGAAGTTCTTCGCGTGTGTGCTTCTCCACTTCTTGTGGTTCTGGTATAGTAAGCCCCTTATTAGAGCGTAAAGGAAACGTGGATACTCAGCCATGACTGGATAAATATTTGGCACCACGTGACGCCTCGCGGGTTAACCTTCCCTTTCACTCCACGTGAAAAATATAGCGGGAGAATCTTCGTGCCTCCTTCTAGCGTTTGTTTTGTGAGATTGGTCCTCAGAAGCGCCCTTTCTTCTTTCGCTTTGTTTCGTTGTCCTTTTAAGATGACTTCCTCGCGATGCTGTTCTTTTTTCGCTAATTAGTCGTGGTAATTTGGGATAGTTAAAGCTTGCGAGGGAAAAAATCTAGTGCTAGGACAATGCATAGCACTACTGTGAGCGCGTAAAAGGGCTATCTTAGGAGTGCACTAATTCGTTATGCCCGTTAATTGCACTGATATCAAGCAAAGTAGGTGTGTTCCGTATTGAATCACATCTTAAATTTTGGACCGGACGTACGTTAATTTTGTATCGCGGAGACTAATAACCTAAAGAAACCAACTGATTTCCCACCGAGTTGTGCTTTGCACCTGAATTCAAGGTGCAGACTCTACTTTTATCATACATGTCGCTAGCTCCTCCGGAAGTTTGCTCGTTTCTCCCAATATCTGTCCATGATGGCCGTCTGCGCAATTCAGTGCGTTTCAGCATAGAATGGCGATAGCTGTCATACAGATATCAAACTGGTCACGCCGTCGGTTGGTCATTTGATCTATCAGTCGAGCATCACATAAACGCCGCTGAACAGAATAAAACCATTGTCTACAAGCACAGCAATACAACTCACTTCCCGGTGGCGAGGCAGCTGTTCGCAATTACACTGCACTACCGCTGTTCCATTTAAGTGGCCGAGTTGGTAGCAGCATGCTTCACAGCCCGATGGATGTGGGGCGAGGCAATCAGTGTGCCATGTTGCGTCTGCCTCGAGCAAGACAAAGACCTGGCGTTGCAAATGCGGGAATCTTACACGCTATTGTGTGAAACAAAGTCCGCAGAAGTCTAGTGTGCACTGATTTTTCAGATGCACGAATGAGACACAATTGCAAACGATGCAGTAGGATCAATATTCATCGCAAATTCCAGCATCTTCATAGAAGCGCTAAGTGCTTTCATTGCTTTTTGATGCATTTTTGATGGACACGGGCCTGACACTTTGGCGAGTGAAAAAGGCTTTTCCTTCTATTACAACGAAGAAAGTTTTTACATTATGAAAATTATTCAAGCCCTTGCATTATTGCCACACGTCATTAGATTCATTGTGACGGACGCTCGCCTGTAGCTTACTCCACAATCTGAAGATGCGAGAAATGCAGATTTGATAGAAAGCTGAGAATAGCGTTTTCAAATTTAACTACCGTAAGAACAGTTATTCCTTGCTTTTGTTACGCTTTCAAATAGGCTACTAGACAAAGCCAAGTGGCTTGGTGAACAAAGTGGCTTGATGATTGTGCGTAGTCGTCTTTATTGTACAGCGTTTTGAGAGTGTGTTTCACTTCAGTGTAATGCCCAAGATCAGTAGCACGCTAGGCGCGCTCTATACACAGCTTACGCTTAGCGGTAGCCCACACACTTGGTTTCTTGCCTCGTGTAAGAAAAAGTACGTCATCTGAGTACACGCTCAACGACAGCTTCAGTTCAGCACTGCTTCACTGACTGCCCGCAAAACGACCAACAGAGACAGATCCTTTACAGTCGTCTCGACGCTTTAAAAAGACGCACTTTCTATGCACAGAAAGTTCTTGGCTCCTGGCCTCGTCCGCGCAAGCAGAGGTTAGCTCTCATGTTTCTACGGCATTATCTTGTAGATTTAATGAATTCCCTGTGGACACTAGCATATATGTGCATTCTTAATTTTCTCTATATCTCCATATTGTGTGTTGCGCATGTGCTCTTGTAACCTTTCTTTCTGTTTTCTACGTTTACGTTATTTATGTATTTGTTTCGTTATTCTTTGGTTATGTTGTTATAAATTTGTTTTTACAGTCTACCGCAATTACATCTTTTTTCTTAGCTAATATTTTGAGGTTGCCGACTCTTCCTGTGGCTAAACTTATCGCATTTCACTGTCAATAAAGAAAAGAAATGAGAGGCAAACGCATAATGCACCAAAGATGAACTAGTGCTCCTCCTGTAAGACATTGCGCGCTATCTTATTCATAAATTTATTTATTTTTTTAATTATCTGAGCGGGATGAATTTCCTGCAACAACAATAACAGAAAAAGGTTCTCTAAAGTTTCCTTCTATTAAAAGTGAATTCAGGCCTGCACTTCCGACTCTCCCACTATAGGAGATGGAAGGTCGGAGTTGCAGCGATAATATTGTCATCAAGCCAATGATTGATCGTCGCCGTTGGGGGTTTTGTTGGGAAGGAGCACCGTACGGGAGCGTTGTGGATCTATAAATTCCGTGGCTGAGCATTTGCGCTTTCGCCTGTTCGTCCGGCGTAGTGGGCATACATAGGTAAATTCACATATTTTTATCGCTTGCGGCTTCACATTTATTATGACGGTGCCGGTGTTTTTTTCCTTCACACTAGGCAGCTTCTGGCTGGCGATCCATGTCACTTTTTTTCCCTTTTCTTTTTGGTTAACGAAGAAAGATTGGCGATATATTTTGTTTGGACTGATCTTTCTGCGGAGGTGAAGTTAAATTAATACGAGGAGCGCTTCTACGCGACCTCGTTCGGCATCAGTCAAGCTCAAGTGGGGTATAAAGTACAAGACCGCGCACTCTTTTTAACGCTATATGAACAAGAATGTATTAACTATATTCGGAGCTATCTTTCAGTGCTTCAAGTACGGCGCATGTGCCGACTAGGGGGCAGAATAGAGGATCATACTTGTTCACCTTCAGGACCTTGTTCAAGTACCGAGATCGATCACGTGAAGTAATAAAACAACTTGTTGAGCCCCCGAGAGCGCTTGAAGTAGTATAGGTATTTACTATATTACTTTACTATACAATAGAACACTATAGTATATTTACTCTATTAGATATGGAAGGGCGGGGTCAACGAAGAGACGCTGAAAAATTGAGTACTGGCGTCCTTGCCGCTCCTGTACCTGCATCGGTCGCTCGCTTAGAGCTTTTACCATGCAGGATCAAGAACAGAATTAACTGAGAACGTCTATTTCATGCAAAGCGCATGATAACCACACACACACGCACATACACGCACACACAATCACACACACAGACACACGCACACACACAGACACACACACACACACACACGCACGCACGCACGCACGCACGCACACACACACACACACACACACACACACACGCACGCACGCACACGCACACACGCACACACACACATGCGCGCGCGCACGCACGCACGCACGCACGCACGCACGCACGCACACATGCGCACACGCGCACACGTCGACTGGACGACGAAATAAAAGCGCGCGGGGCATTATGGCTTCGCGCTTGAACGCACCACTAGTTGCTTGATGGTCTGGGTTGGGGTCACTGCGATAGGCGTGATCACGTCTTTGTTTCTGTTCCTAATTGCTACCACTGGTGGATATTAATAATAAAGTATATAAAAAGTAAATAAGGAGTAACTTTAACAAAAAATTGCAAGAAATTGACCGCCCATCCACTATTGGAAGAGGGGTGCATGCGAAGCTCGGAATCCGCGGCCCTTCGTTCTCGTAACGCCTCGACTTCGCGCTTTTTCACAGCGAGGTCGGCAAGTCGACTACGATCCCTTTCTTCCTTCATTCATTCATTCATTCATTCATTCATTCATTCATTCATTCATTCATTCATTCATTCATTCAAGACATTTCTTACCGAAATGCCTTGGGCGAGGCCACGAAAGGCACTGAACGTGCCTGACTAGGCCTCGCTGCCCTTGGCGGCTGCGGTCCCACAATCACGTAAATTAATAACAAAGCATATAGAATAGAAATGCGGCAATTTGAAACATGGTAAAACTTAGACATAAATAATTTTTCTTTCTTTATTTTACGTCAATTTAATAAATACAGGCAAATACATGTACATGATAAAGGTATGTCGAAGCAACAGTCGTCCGGATACAGCAAATATATCGGACTCGAGCCAGCCCCCGGCGGCGTTCATCAAACAGCGCCTGTTCTTTGACCGAACGCACGATGCGCGGCCCACTCCCGCTGCTGTTTCTTCAAAGCAGCCGGCTCTTCGGCAGAACGAACCAAACGTGGCCTCCCTATCTGACTGCCGTGACTGAACGGGCAGGACAGGGCGGGCGCCCGAAACGAGCGAACACGCGATCACAACCTCTCGCTCCTCATCCGGAGGGAGGGGACGCCTGTGATTGCCTTGCACCCAGCGCTGCATCTACTTCTTCATGCATATAAAACCCAGCTTTAAAGGGCGCGTAAGATGAACCGAAAGTGGCAGTTTTGTATTGACACTACTCATAATTCCGTGTAATGAAGAAGAAAGAACCGAAAGTGGCTGAATAGATTTGCGTGGTGGCCTCGCAACCTGGAGGTCGGTGGTTCGAATCCGCAGCCCGACAAACAATGTTTATTTTCGCGCTGCTTGAGTTTTTTCGTACGGCAACTACCGACGCCGACACTATTGAGGCAATACAAGATTCGCTTGAGCAAACGAATAACAACCCACATTAATTAAGGGAAGATCAGTCATCCACCCGTTAATAGCAATTGCTACAAAGGAAACCCATATACGAGTTCCTGGAAAGAAAAGCCTCGCAGTTGAAGACAAATTCGTCCTTATCCGGGACTCAAAACTTGTACGACCGCCTTTTTGGGGCAGCCGCTCTACCATCTGAGCTAACCAGGTGGCTAGCAGATATATAGCAGGGTGAAGTAAAATTCGTCAACTCCACCTACCGGGTTTCCGCAGAACTATTACATGAAACTCTTGCCTTTGCTTCGAGTTGTTGACTAATTCGAATTCACCCTCTTATCTGCTAGCCGCCTGCTTAGCTCAGCTTAGCTTAGCTATGCTTAGGTCAGCTTAGCTCAATTAATTACTGCTCTTCACCTTGCCGGTTTCCGCAGAACTATTACGTCAAACGCGCCCACACTTCCGGCTCCTTCTGTGCTGGTGTCTTTTAAGCATGTAAAAAGTAACCTCACTGTCCCAGATGCTCTGCCGGTGCTCCTGGTGTAAACATGCAGTATACTTCCCGGATCACAGCGTTCTCCTCTGCTCTCATTGATGTTGCTTCAAGTAAATATATTGAAACGTGTCGCTCTTTTAAGCGGATGGCTCCAAATGCTGTTTCTGCAATATCCAGCACGAATGTAAAGAGAACCTTTCTTCACTAAATTTTTGCTTCATTCTTATGCCTGTACAATATCGCGCATTCATCCAACTCTGGCGTGCAGTTGCAATCTCTACTCTTGTGTCCTGTCTGCACGCCTCACTTCTTTTTTGTATAATGAATCCTTACCAACTAGCTCAGCTTTCTGTCGTGTAATGTTGGTTCATGGGTATCTCTAAAGCGCACCGCCCAGTGTTCGTCAGCTCTACTCTCTTTCTTACGACTTTGCACCGACGTTGCAGTAAATTCAACATCTGGCAGGAAAGATGATTTAAAAAGCAATGTCTTTGCTGGAAGCCGCGTACCTGCTTTGCATAGTGCCGTGTTAAGCTACCTGCCCATCTACAGCCGGTGTAGAGAGATGCGGAATGCGAGTTTTTGTTGAAATGATGAATTTCGGCCTAGTTTCAGCCTGAAGTCAATAAAACAGCCCGACACTATATTCGTCGCGTACATTACGGGGAGCCAATCGGAAATCAAGGCGACGTGCCGAGGCTCAAAAATAGTTTTTCTCGGATATCCCTCACCTAAAACTTTCGCGCCGCCTTTATATGTACCAAGCAAAGCAAACTCCTCACCCCTCTATTTTTATTTTTCCCTCATTAAGTTTTCCTTATTGCTCACCGCAGCGCTGACCGTGGTGAAGTCATAGCGTTTGCGGACGACAGTGATTGTCATACTGTCCATGAACTGCTTGCTGCCTTCCACTACGACTATAACGCTTTAGCGCACCACGTGCCCAGCCATTTGAGTGAACTTCCGGAAGCAAAAAATGCGAGCTGTGTTTTTATTCCCTACCTTTCTGTGGTAGGCACAGATGTTACTGCGGGTTAGAACAACAGAAAGCTGAGCTAGTTGGTAAGGATTCATTATGCAAATTTATTATGCATTATGATGAGTTTTGTGTCTTCTTTCTTCTTTTCGCCTGAGTGCTCCCTTCAGTTGATAGTCGGCGTTCTTGTTGTCCATTTCTTTATTCTTATGTCCTGTCTGCGCGCCTCACCTCTTTTTTGCATAATAACTGCGGGTGCATGGTTCACAGGAGGGCGTGACGATGACTCCTGGAGGCATGGCCCTGCAATTTAGGAAAGAGGGATTCCGGGGCACTGTGTGTTAGAACGTGTATCGCGTCCTTGAATGATTTGCTCATCAAATGCATAATTCGGCTTCCTTGAGCGCGCGAGTTGAAAGACGATGCTCTCTCTCTTGAATTGTTACCGATCACGTTACAACAGCAAAACTGAAGCAGGTGCTGCTGACAAAGCACGCCTGCCGCTGCTAAGCGGACGCGCACCCCAATTTTGTCTTAACAAACGTTCAGTGCATGGATGGCACTCAAGTACCGCCCAAGAGCGTGTACAGCGCCTGCTTCGGGTACCTAAATGTAGCACGCATGTTCCGTTGAGTAAGAGCATGTGTAGAGGTCACGCGAGCGAGGAGAATATCGCAAGTGTCCTTAAGTGTAGCTCGTTCCTTTGTGCTCCTCCACGCGATGTGAAGACCTTCTATGAACACCTTTGTCCTTTATGTACAGAGCGAGCTACCTTGTACCTTACAACATGGGCCTGTCAAAAAAATCCGCAATAACTCCCCTAACCGAAACGCAACTCACGAGTAATTGGTGATGACCAGCTCGGAAATTGAACATCAACGAAACTTGATCACGAGATCCGAAAGTACTGCCATCGCCGCTGGGGCCCTGGAGTAGAGACGTCACCCCTCTGCGTGCCCCATCAAAATAAAGGATTCTTATTGTCTTTCTACTTTGCACGCATGGAATGTATAGATATGGCCACGGTCTGGGCAATCTGCTGGTAACTGTGGCAGAAGAAAGGACCAGGGAATCTCCTCATTTCCGTGTACTCTAAATCATGTAATGACGTCTACCATGACTTCTACTCGGAGAATGAGATGTGAATAAAATGGAACACTTTCGTTGCAAAATAGGAGATGTACGAATAGTGGGAGCCGTAAGAGAAATAGCTGCGCATAATTCAAATTCCTAATAGATTTCAGTTTCATGAAGGCTACAGATAAGGTTATAACATTGACACACACCATGTCTTTGGTAACTACTATTATTAATATTACGTAGCATCTGCCAGATCGTTATTAAGTATGTCCCGGAAACACACAAATACGTTGAATTTCAGTGCTCGTTAGATCACACTCGCTCCTTGCCACGGCATTTTAGAAGGCCGCAGGAATTGAAGCCAGCCGATCACTCTTTCTGTGCATTGATGTTTACAAATTCAAGTGTGTGAAGTGCGAGAACGTGCCTACGGAGCTCTTTATCAAAAGGAGGGAAATGTGATATAAAATTGCGATCTCATTACGCGTACAGAGAACTCAGCTCAGCATTGGTCACGAACTCAAGGACAATTTCCTTCTAATACATAAAGGTTACAGAGGCTAGAAGCTATTGTAATGATTAACTTTCGTAATGAGGCACCTTGACTACGTCACGTGTAACACGGTATGCAGGCAGGTAACACAAATGCAGGTAGCTGATATTCTACTTTAGGTTAGACATGACAATGGAATTATACTGCTAGTGTAATGCATTGGTGAGATAATCGGTGGTCTGTCACAGTACCAAAACGGGTGCCCAGAGAATGTAAACGCCATCACGGGCGTCGGTGATTAGATTGAGAGATGAGATTAGGAAAGTCATGAGGTATGTGATTGAGGTTGGATGATTGCATTATTGTTTGAAATGTTCCTCCCGGCTACAACATGAGCAAATACTGTATTGGGTCTGTAACAGTATATTAAGCTGGTATTTAATCGACTAATACACGAACAACTGGGGTAACTAGAGATCGCCGTTCTGAGGTGCACCTAAATAGGAATGATGACGAGGCCTGAAAGAAGCTGCAATCTTGTCCACATTGCGACACAGTGACGCGTTGGCTGACGTGATATTATGCGTAATTAGTCTCGCACTGTTTGTTGTGCTATAGCCTGGAGTAAACATTCCTAGTCGCGGGCGGGTAATTTAATTTAGAGAAGTAGAAATGTGTAATCAATGGCGAACTCTATACTGAGTCGTCTTTGTTTCTGACATGGCGTGCCAGGGTGGCGGAGATGTGAAAAAAATACGACTTTTTCCTCCTGCTCTTTTCCGAATAGCGTTCGGGTTCTGACCGGTGGCTTTTTTAATATTTTTTTTTCACTTTGAAGCTGGCTTATATATAAGGTGCTCAAGAGACCAGGCACATGCAGTAGTCTCTAGCCGCAGCATTCTTGGATGTTACTTCGGCGGAGTGCACGTCTGACAGGTATGGTCGAGGATTGTCAATATCTGGGTCTGATGTTCGAGCACTCGCGGAATGCTGCGAACTTTTCGAAATATAAGATCCGTACAAAACACCTTGTGACTGCCGCAACGTACAACGATGACAGCGGCGGCTGCCGACAGGAAAACGACTAGGGGAATGAGCCGATAACATCTATCGCTGTAAAACATCCTAGCCGCTATCATTGTTATACGTTCCGTTGTTTCCTGATCACAAGCTGGCCGAATAAGCAGTTCTATACTTCTCATTCATCTTTTCGGCTATAGTGTTTGTGCCTGTTCACCACTCACTGCCACGCGGCACTTGAACTGTGAAGCCCGCAGATTTACTGTGTTTAACTTTGATACAGCAATATACACTGCGGTAGCTGGTCGCAAGTTCTCTGTCGGCGGGTAAGTTATTAAATATTCCAAAAAAGTATAAGCCACACCACACTTAGATTTGCACAATTATCAAGCCAATTTCCTCGTAGAAAATATGATACGGGCCATAAATAAAATCGGCTTTCAGTGAAACTCCATCTGTGGTAATTGATTGAATACATAGCCGATGAGGGCGATAGGAAAAATGAAATATGAAAGATGGTTAAACGTTTCGCTGCCGCATCTGCGTGATTTAAGTTGGGCATTTCAAACAAGATGAGAGCGTCACTTTCTGAGGTTGCGCAAGTCGCCAGAACTTTGAGAACTCATTACGGTGGGCGCTGCAGCATGATGTTCTGCACTGCTTTCAATTAAAGCAGCGTTTAGCGTCCGTTCGCACCACGCCGTCAGAAAGTCTATCTGACGAAACAAAACGCGGCCCAGAAAGAAGAATATCGGAGTGAACCCTTAGTTCAAAGATATAAGTAGACACGTTCGCATTTACGGCTTTCGCAGCTGGGCAGACTGCGAACTAATTAGAGAAAATAAAAGGAGCATACCGTGGATTAACAGTACCACGCGTCGGCGATACAGACTCGTCACACTCTCAAATGCGTCGTGCTAATTGGAACTCGGGCTCATGAAATAAGATGGTCGACTACTCTTATCCTGCAGCCAATTAAGAGTGGCTGTTGATTGGTGGATACAGAGACATATAAAGAAGATCCAAGAAGTAGCTTCTGCCTCTAGTCAGCAAGTGCACTCGAATTATGAGCTTTCAGCGGACGACCGTCAGCCGAAACGAACAGCCTGTGTTTCGTCACAAGAACGGCGAACCTGACTCGGCAAAAAAGGCATCGCTCGGCGATGGCTGAGAGGATGTGGAGAGGCACAGGGACTGTTTCAGCGCAAGTGTGAAACCATACGCGTTGAATGTGTACGGTATATCGCAAGCAGAATTGCCTTACTGCTCATATCATAGATGAGCGTTTGAATGAGCGTCATCGATGAGTTACCCGTGAGCAGTTTCCATGCGCATTTGGCGCTTTGACTACAGTGCGCACGGAGACACACGCTTAACAGGGATGTTGCAGCCACTATAGTATGAGCAAAGAGACAGCAATTGAAAGAACAGTCCTGATAACGACGTTCCCTATATACAGGCGGTATGCATTTCCCAATGGTACACAACTTGTGCAACTGCCACCCGCAAAGTCAGCGGTTAGCTTACGCCTCTCTTGGTACGTTTTCCAATTCAGCGTCATCATTAAACCACAAGTGCTCGCCAGTAGGTCCAATTATAATTTTATTCGTAACAAACTTCCCTACATATTGACTCCAGGCTCCTACATTACGACAATATAATGCATTTCTAATGTCAACAACACTGATATTCTTGGGGTTCTACTACTAAGGGTATTTATTCTGCCTAAATTAACTTTGCGTTGAATACCCGCGGCTTCAACAAGTCTATCCGATACTATACGCGATTACCGTGCTGTCATGGTTGAAATCTGCGCAATCGGTAGCATTGTTGGATCACTAATAACATGAAACTTACTTCGGTCGGAAATTGCATTCAGCGCTGTGATGGCGCGCGGCATAGGATGAACGCTCTGGCATGCGGGGATGCCACGTCGAAGATTAGCTTAACGTAGGTTTCACGCTATCGGTGAATTGAATCTCGGTGACTGCGCGCATTGGGCTGCGAGTCTTTTGTCATATCCTCTGCAAAGCTTATCTTCCCGGCGATTTTCCTTCGTATCCCTTTCACTAGCGCGAGTATAGAGTCTACAGAGTTAAGGTATTCACTCTGATCTCGGAAAAATACTTGAGACTACTGTCTTGGCTTTCCACCACGCACGCAAGCAGTATGTCGTCTTTTCGCTTTGACGCCGGCGGGAATCGTCGATTTACAAATACGCATACCGTACGCGAATGTACATCGATCGAGTAGGTGGCAGGCAAACTGCGTTCTCGTTAGGATATTCACAGTTCACCCGCACGTGAACAGAAATTTGGAATTTTTTTTATCTTGGACAAAACTGCAGACTGTCCTTTGCTTCTACACGCATGTCATAAGGATGTTTATGCATTACGACATCGACGCTGGTGCGAGTCTAGGGAATAAATCAGAAATCACACAATTCATGCGGCGACACAACAGACGAGCTTTGCGTTGTTGAATCACCGACAGGCTGTGAAATTGACAATATATAAATAAGATTGCACGCACACACAAAAAGAAACGTTATTCGAAACGAGAGTCTTTTAGTAACTTAAATGCGCTATGCCGCTACCTGAAATGACGCTATGAATACCTTTATTTTATATTCGAAGACTGGCCTCTGGGCCAAAGTTGGTCCCCGCTTCCTAAATCTAGAAACTTAAGGAATATTTTTATGATCTAAAAGTGTACTGAATAAGGATGGGGCTATATTTCCTCGACCAGAAGTCTTTCGGGTCCGCAGGTGCTATGAGCACTCATGGAAGGACCCGTCTTCGGATGTTATTAGTGGCAACGCATTTCCAAAGCAGAAGCGGTGCATTTACCGCTGCTTCTGTATTGCTGCACCTAGGGCAGGGGAGCCTTTCCTCATCTCCCTCAGCCTTGAGAACACTGTCGTCGCCGTTCCGCGATGTCCAATGTGAGTGCGACTGCTATGAGAAGGTGCCTCCAAAGCCACGTCCTTTGTTCTCCTTAGAGGGGTTGGAATAGTAACAAACCAAGCGCCACCTGGGGAATACAGCAACATATAATACACAACAAATCCGCAGAATTATCCAATTCCTATGCGTGCCGCATAGCGATGTCCGACACCGCAGCATGTGGCGACGTGGAAACGATTCGTCATGTTGTTTGCCACTGCCAGCAGCACAATGTGCAGAGACAGTCGCTCTCCGTCGTGCTGAACCACTTGGATGACCGGCCTCTGCGGGAAGAAAGAATTCTCAAGCATCGACGCGGCTTAACATCACATCAAAAGGCCGTGCAAGCGCTATTGTGCTTTTGAGATCGACCGGCCATTATGAACACTTGTGATTGAAACGCCCTTTATGTTACCTGCTTTCTTTTTTTTTACTCTTCTTTGTTGTTCTTTTTTTCTCCTCTCGCTCTTAATAGTCTTTACAACCCCTATATCTCCCATCCCAGTGCAGGGTAGCGAACCGGAAACTCGCCTCCGGTTAACCTCTTTGCCTTTCATCTCTCTCTCCCTGCGCAGAATTATGAGGAACATTCTGAAAAGTCGCATTGTGGATACAGGCATGCTAATGCATAACTCCAAAGTGACTCTGTCTAGGTCCAATGCACTGAGGTGACTAGATGACCATCCGCTGAGTGAACAGACACTACTGGAACGCCGTTGCCACCGACATCATACTCTTAAGAAAAATTGCACAATATGGGTCGTATATTGCCACACAACAATAATCGTAATCTGTCTTGTGCGCCTTTCCTTTCTTTAACGCTGCGAGCCCGGTACTTCTGAGTTCCGAACGGCATGCGCGTTATCAACATGACAGAGAATTCTCAACAGGAAACAAGCGGGCGCGGCGTTTTCAAGAAAGGAAAGGCAAGCAAGGCAGATGACGGTTATTGTTGCGTGGCAAATACACACACCAAAGGGTGTATATTTGTCTAAGAATGCAATCCAAAAGATAGTGAAGGGGCTCTTGGGCAGCGCCTTTGACTGCGTAATGCTATCTATCTATCTATCTATCTATCTATCTATCTATCTATCTATCTATCTATCTATCTATCTATCTATCTATCTATCTATCTATCTATCTATCTATCTATCTGCCTATCTATCTATCTATCTATCTATCTATCTATCTATCTATCTATCTATCTATCTATCTATCTATCTGCCTATCTATCTATCTATCTATCTATCTATCTATCTATCTATCTATCTATCTATCTATCTATCTATCTATCTATCTATCTGTCTATCTATCTATGTCTTTTTATATTGCCCTTTTCTCTTCCCCCAATGTAGGTTAGGCAACCAGACACAAGATCTTTGCTTTTTCGCATGCTTCTCTCTCTCTCTCATTCTCTGTCTCTTACGCGCAGAAATCAAAACCATAAAAACGGCGCAAGCGAAGCGAAAGAACATCAGAGTCAAGTCAATGATCTATTTTCTTTATTCAGTTACTGCGAACAGCAATTACAAGCGTGCGACAGCTTGGTTTATTAAGATATGTACGCGTGGTCATAAAAAAAATACCTTGAACGAAAACTTTTAAAATAACTCCATTGCCACTTAAAACACTCCTGAAGGTTTCCGAATGATGCTAAAGACTGAAACGTTATAAGCGAACTGTGTAAAACGTTCAGCGTGAAATCTCTGAGTAGACAATGCTCTTGTTTTGGCAACGCGTGCCACTGGCCAGTCATCTGTTGCAATCGTGTTGATTGTGTTTTCCTCTTCATTGTGCTCTCCGTGCCGACGCTCTAAAGCCTGGTTTTCAGCTTAGCTCATCAAAGGCTGGTTAAGATTTAGTGCATCAGTTTCGTATTTGTCAGCCTTCTTAGGAGACTGGAAAGGAAATATCAAACAGTGAACTTATGCCTCGATTAATTCAAGCCTTCATGACTCGAGTTCCTGCAGAATAAATTCGGATGCCTGTAAGGCCCTTCTTTTAGGCTATTTGTCGTGCATGCATTCACATTCTTTTTGTAGACTTAGTAACTTTTGTGTGTTTGTAGTACGTGCGTGCATGTTATTTGGCAGAGGGGCAGTCTCAGTTTCCTAACCTGCGGTTGGGGCACCAGTTTATGAAACTCCCCATTTATCTGAAGTTATTAAACAACACAGACAAAAGAACCGCGCACTTTCCCGGGGAATAACTTCGATGAGCGAGATGAATACTGGTGTTACACCAACTGATTGAGGCCCAAGTGGGCCATAATCACGTGTCCACATTCACATTCACAGACTCGTGCGACATTATCTTCCGTCGTTACTTCGTGTTATTTGATTGGCGATCTACGAGCGAAGAAAATCTGCTGTCGCTATCGTAGAGGCTTGACAATAAAGCCGCCCCTCCACTTGCCGTCTTCAATAAGCGTAGGGACGAAGTCATGCCACTTCAGCTGCCGTCCTGTAGTCTCTTACAGGTACGAACTTAAGGAGCACATCACGGCAGAAGCGAGTTCTTTCTGTGCTTTTAAATGCCTACGCATTTCTATGCCTACCCAGCGAGAACACCTGTCCGTCACGTAAGACGAAAAACTATAAAGAAAATAACGTATAAAATATTGTTTCTATGTTGGTTTGTTGAAATATTTCGTGATGGTGGAATAAAATTAATCTCTAGAACCACATGTAGACCCGATTGAACATGTGGAACCATGAACATTTCAATCTAAACGTCAAATGCAAGTTTCACCACAATTAGTTTGTAAACAAAGTCACAAGCACACAAGCGGCCAGGATGTAGACTGCGATGAGCATATAAACAGATGCGGAATTGCACACAGTTAAAATAATGCACGTGCAGAATACAAAATAAGTAAAACACGTAATATACAAGCACTCCTAATTACAAATAGAAGCAAGTTATAGTAGCATCTTGTGACTGTTCAAAGCAATATCTAGTACTTGTTGAAGATGCCTGTCTCTTCGTAAAATTGTTCAATGCGTTCAATACTTTTTGCTGTGCTATTTCCGATGGCCATAGGCACAGCAATTTTGAGAGTCAGAAAGGCCGGTGAGGATCAATACAGTGTAGCTCTTGTTCTAGCTGCCGTCTTTGCATCGCGTATATCGGGCATTCGAGGAGTAGATGGTGAACATCCTCATCGTCGTGGCCAGAGGAGCAAGCCGAAGAAGAAGCCCGTTTTATTCGATATAGGAAATGTTTAGAGTATGCTGTCCCAAGGCGCTGTTGCTGAATTAGTGTATCTGTACTTTTCGAAAGTTCTACATCCAACTGGTATTTGAGTAGAGGGTCCACATCATAAAGAATTGATTACTTAGTATTTTCATTAGACCAGGTAGTCCACCAATTCGTTGCTTGCTACACGAGCCTGTCCCAGTACCCACTGTAATATCGCCTCGTGTTTTCTTTGATTAGCCTTAGTTAAACTTTTCAGTACTGCGTATGTTATTTCTGCTTGTGGTTAGCTGTCATCAATATTTTCAAGACATGCTAAAGCCGATAAGAAGTATGTGCAAATTACCCACTTTGTTGAGGCCTCATATGATTTGATAAAGTAGCTGGCTTGGAGAATTGCCACTAATTTATCTATTGTTAGGTACGACGGGCATCCTAGTCGACAGGCGTACTCTAGCTGTACGTATGGTATAGCATAAGCTGCAGTCGCACTTCCTTTGATTACAGAGCCGTCGGTGCAGACGTGAATAGATTGCTGGTACTTGGGGAATAGCTGATGTAACGCCAATTGTTTAGCTGCTAAAGTGGAAACATCTCTTTTATTTTTAGGTCTTTCGATTGACGCATCTATTTTCAGCGCCTGCATAAGCTTTGGTGGGTAGCAGAGGTCTAAGTGCCAAAAATTTGATTGTGAAAGTCGTTATTTACGCTCCTGAAATATGGCATGTATTTGTGCACCCGGACGGTTCTCTGTCAGGGAAGTAGGTGCGCAAAATTCTAGGCGGAAATTCTGAAGAGATGTCGGCATGTTTCCAGGCCTTCGAATTACGGTGAAATGTGGCTCCCGCGCTTCTCCAATAGTGAGGTGACTGGACCTAGCATGAGGGACTCCTAGACACACTCGTAAACTCTGAGCCTGCACCACCTTTAGCCAGTGGAGGTACATCGCAGATAAGTTGTGCAACACAGGGGCAGAAGAAACAATTCTCTGACAGATAGGGGCTGAGTGAACGTGAAGCAGGGATGCAGTTGTTCCACCCCACTTCGTGCTTGTGATTCTGAGGAGAACATTTATCACACAACTAATTTGGTCCTCTAGGGCGGTCAAATGATGAGTCTATTGAAGCTAGTGGTCTAAACTGACGCCGAGAAAACGATGTTTCCGAACCAGCTAGATCTCACGGCTGCCTGCTAAAAGACCAACACTTCCAACTCTTTTTCTTGTGAAAGGCAAAACCACTGACTTGGCATATCCGCATGCCCCGTTCTCTTAAATAATCAACTACAGCATTCAAAGCTTCCTGCAGCCGATGCTTGGCAACCTCTAGAGAGTTATTCGATCACCATACGCAAATGTTATCAACATACATAGATATGTTTATGTCTCCTGGATGTACGACTGCTAAACCTGCTATTGCTGCATTGAAGAGAACTGGACTTAATACGCTTCCTTGCGGAACTCGTTTGTTTATGGTGTATGCATCGCTTTGTCTATCATTTCTATTTATATATATATCTTTCTGTCTTTCAAGAAGTTGCGATCCATTTGAGAACCCCGCCATGCACTCCGAGCGTTGAGAGTCCAAGTAGAAGACGAAGATGACTGACCGACTCAAAGGTTGTCTTAACATAAATAAACACAGCAACGTCAATGTTCCCACAGCTAATCTCGTGGTCAACAAATGTTACCAAGTCAAACATGCAGTTCACTGTATATCTACGTTTTCTGAAACCCGCCATTTGATCTGGTAGACAACTGCTGGATTCTATACACCATTGCAGTCTAATATCCATCATTTCTCCATCACCTTTGAAACAGCTGGTTAAACTAATAGGACGGAAAGAATCTAGAGACAGTGGTGTTTTGCAAGCTTTTACCAACGGGACCTCATTAGTGATGTTCCAACTCACAGGAACATGTGCTTCCTCCCACATCTTTTTGAAGACGTGTAGGAGAGCGGACGTGCCTGTGGGGCCAAGGTTTTTGAAGGTGCAATAGGAGATGTTGTCAGGACCAGTCGCTGTTCTTTGGCGTGTCTCCGAAAGTGCGTGCTGCAGTTATTTTAGAGAGAACATAATATCCAACTGGCCATAAGGTAAATTGAAAGCATATTCAATATGCTGCTGCACCGAAAAGATAGATTGATCTTGAATTGATACAGACTATGCGAAATTCACTAGTGCTGCGCAGAATGTGTTTGCAATTTCGCGTTCAGATGGCCAAGAGCTGTAGCAAGGTTTTTCAAGGGCCTACACTGTGATATCGGATGGCCAAGGACGTTTCTTAACCTCCAGATTTTCGATAAGGGAGTGAAGAGGGTAAGTGCCGTACAGAACTCACGCCACCGTTGCTGTCCCAGTTTTTGCATGTCCCGGTTAAATTTTCGGTGTGCAGCTAGACTTTCTTGATAATCTTCAAGCTGTCTGGAACGACAACGCCGACGCTCTGCTCTCCATCTAACTTCTCCGGAGTCGTTCATAGTCTGCGTCGACATTGTATTGTCCTTCCGGAACAGTTGTGCATCGTGTAGCCCTGGAGTAACCACTAAGATGACACGAACGTGTCCAGGTCATCTGCTTGGTTCAGTAAGGCGGAATTAGATTGTCGAAATAGTTGCCAATTAGAAAGCTTATTTACTCTAGGAGATCTTACCCGATGCATAAAGGGATGTGCTATGAAAATTGGGTAGTGGTCACTATCTCGTGTCTCATAATCTGTGTGCCACTTAATACTACGCCTAAGGTCAGTGGAGGCTATAGTAAGATCATGATAACTAGCGTAAGTTTAGCCTAATAAAGGTTTAATAGATTTATCACTACGCATAACAAGGCCACATGCGTCCATAGCCTTTTCTAAAGACAGGCTTCTAGAATCAATGTGGCTACTTCCGCAGGTAACGTTATGAGCATTGAAGTCACCACAGAATAGTACTGAACCTTGAATCCTTTGGAAGAAATGCATGAAAGTTGACTCATTATTTCGCGATTCTGGTTGCATATAAACACAAACAGTGGTCACTAGCAGCTTTTCGAACTAAACTTTACAGGCAACGAGCTCAGGCAGATCAGAGACTGAGGAAAAGAGAAGACAGGAAGATAAATCGCGTCTGACGCATAACATAGTTCGAGAGAGGGAAAATGCGGTCTACACCGGCTTCGTTAAAACACACAACGGGGAGCCTTCATTGCGAAACAAGCTTCCTCAAGTCTGCACTCTTAGATCGAATGCCATTTGCATTCTTTTGAAATACGGTTGTGTTTCGAAAACAGCTATTCTTCTGGCTAGCCATTATGCTATGTTGTAAGCTACTTCTGTAGTACCAGCGGTTGCAACAAAAGAACAGCGCTCTTCTCTGGAAGGTTGTTCGTCATAGGAAATGCCCGCAGAACTGCTTTTAACGCAACAAGAACCATAGACATCACCATATGCTGTTTAGATGATTCCGGTTCACGTGAGACATGAGCAGGTGCTTGTCTTCTCAAATGGGTGGATGCCTGCTGAGACTTATGTTGGCGGTCAACAACACTTGGCGATGTCTTTCCTTGGCTGTCTTTCTCGCATGGTTTGCCTTTCATCTCCTGTAAACCATTAGCCATTATTTATAATATTAAACATCAAAACGCGCTGGCGTAGTAGAAGAAAACTCATTTAATAATTTGCCCTCTTTATTATTCCAATCTTTTGTATCATTGATCACGCACCACAATTGAGAAATTTTAATTTCGCATAATGGCGCTTCTCGTGAACGAACCGTTTTTATAAAGAGCATACTCACAGAAAGGGACACTTTTCAGAGCTTATTATCTTAGCTAGACTGGCACTGACAGTTTAGGGTCTTCAGTGGGGAAGCTCGAACAAGCTAAAAACAGCAGGTATTATTGTTCATAAAACTATCAAAATACAAAGCCGCGACCGTGCACCTTGTGCTCACAGTCTTTTCAACAGCCTCTCAGTCGCTCAGATTGGTAATTTTCTAGGCGATATAGTGTCCTTGCTTCGTTTTATTATTTATGTTTGTTGGCTCTCTCAGGCCCTCCTCCTCCTCCTCCCCGCCCTTTTTTTTCGATCAACTGAGCATTTCGTGTGAGAGAAGCAGCTGTGCCACATCTCGGGCGATTCGCGCATGTTTTCGTGGGGCCTGGGCCGCTCCACGATTATTTACGGACGAAATATTTTCGAGGGTAAGTAAAGTGTCTTTGGAAAGCCCAAGGATAAGCAGCGGTTTACTTTAGGGAAAGTTTTGTTCTTGCAAAACTATTTCCTTTACTTGCGTCATGAAAACGATTGCGCTGTTATGCGAGCTCCCTGGGCAACAGACGCGTTCATTGGAGAGCCCCAACTGAAATTTGGAACAGGATCCTTAAGGACACATATTCGGTTCAGCATCATAGACAACAGATGACGTGTAATTCCGAATCGCTCTAAATATAGCATTGGAAGGCGTATACCAGAAAAACGCAGTGCATCGTGCCGGGAAAGCTCACCATTTCGGAGTAAGGGTAATACCCAAGTTTCTTTAGGTCGACGCCGCATAACTTTGAGCATTCTACCGAAAGTTTCGAACGTTGGAGCGCACATCCATTAGCCTTTCTTGCTGGATAACGTATGCGTATACGTATACGTATGAGTATGCTGGTATACGTATGCGCTATACGTATGTTCATACTACGTATACTAGGTACACGTAGTATGAACGCACGAGGAATATGCGTGCTCGGCACAAAGCCTTCTCGAACGCACACCACTATCAAACTGACAGTTGGGAAAGACAGTGGGATACACGCCACACAAGTTGCAAGACCAGAAGCGGCGTTGCGCCGTTGCACACCTGTGTTGCAGAAGCACCAAGGCTGCCCCCTTGGTGTCGATAATGGCATATTAGAGAAGACACACTCCATTTAGTGGAAGGGGAAATCAAACGGGACAGAAACTTAACAAGAACATTCAGGCCCCTTCTCAGCTTACACGAAATATCAACTCAAACAAACAAAGTGCATCGCTGAGGGATATGGTTTTTATACAGCCAGTTTCTTTCGCAAGCAATGCGTCAAGATGAACGAGAGCCTCGTTTCTGCAACGCTGAGAACACGGAAGAAACATTAAGATATATATATATATATATATATATATATATATATATATATATATATATATATATATATATATATATATATATATATATATATATATATATATATATATATATATATATATATTGAACGCACGAGCAAACTGTAGAT
This sequence comes from Dermacentor variabilis, assembly GCF_050947875.1. Taxonomy (NCBI): domain Eukaryota; kingdom Metazoa; phylum Arthropoda; class Arachnida; order Ixodida; family Ixodidae; genus Dermacentor; species Dermacentor variabilis. The sequence goes on along the minus strand of NC_134569.1, from coordinate 93,138,169 downwards.
CTAAGAGGGTGAGAAACGTAAAACAAATATGCGTGAAATGTGCCTATGTAGTACATGAAAACCCGGTTTCGAAATTCACTGTTGGCTCACTGCTGCGTAAGGTGCAGGGGACCTGACGCCGGCGCACGCGCGGCCTCAGTTCCAGCGTACAGCGTCGTCATATTATACAGCGTACAGTGTCGTACAGCGACGTCAGATATATTTGTTTTACGTTTCTCACCCTCTTAGATGTACAGTTTGCTCGGGCATTCAATTTCTTTTTTGCATTTTCACTCTGCTACTTATCAAGTTGAGCGACACAGTAATACGAATTCCATTCGTTTTGTTTAAATTCATTAAAAGCTCATTTTCCTAGTTTGTGCCCTGTTGCCCAAGGAGCTCTGCCAAAGATGTGTGACACGTGACTAGCGTACAATAAAGACATGTACTTGGATCGCAACTTCATGACAATAATCACGTATGCATTCGTCATGTATTGACTCATTATATTTGCTATTACGATATTCTGAAGGATTTTATTTCTGTTTCTGCATAATTACTTGTTTCCAAGCAACACATCTTCGTTGCGCAAAGCTGTCTGAAGAACAACAATGCCTAGTAATATGGTTATTCGACATTCGATCGTTCATTCTATGCGAATGCTTAAAGGGATGCAGAATAAAAAATTTGTCGCCGAAATTTCTGGCTCCAATGACAGCTATCGCACCGAGAGGCACTAAAATAACCCTACAGTAATTATTTTAATGAATATTTCTCAAATCGCCGCACCTCACGGCGCCCTCTGAAGGAGCTAGTAAAACCGGATATCATGTCACACTTACCTGCCTCGCTGCTTCCCGCCCATTGCAAGCGATCGCAAAGCCTCGGGGCGTCATTGAAAAGGGGGCGCCTCAAGCCTGAGGCTGTGACGTCTGTTTTCTCGAGCAAGCGCAAACAACAAGACTTCAGAGGCACGCTTGAAAAGAGAAGGCGGATATGCGAGGCTCTGCTATCGCAAACACCAGAGACCAGCCGAGCTGGGGGAAGGCCAGTATAGTAGTGTCAAACCGCACACAAGACACACTAGCACCGGCAACGCGTCCCTATGGCGTCTGCCAAAGGCGTCTACTACGACGTCAGCGATTCACGTGGCCAACGCCATATATAGGAGACGCCGCGGTTGTCTCCACTTTGTACGGAGTGGCGTGCGGGGAGGACATCGAGGCACCATAGCAGCCGCCGGAGAACGCCCTTCCTCCCTCGCCTGACCCCCCTGCCTCTAGTACCAGCTGCTACCTTTGATGGAGTGTTACCGGAAGGCCGTTCGTTCCGGTCGTTGCCGGTCGTTCAGTAGGCCGCTCATCGAAGTAGGAGTCATAATCTTCGGTCCCATGACATCACGCTCACTAGAACTTAGCATTGTGCACGGCGCAACGCGGGGAAAACAAAGCAGCACGCAGTCAGTCAGTTCGCCCCGTGGTTGCTGAATGTGGATGTGACGTCAGATCCGCCGGCTTGTATTCGGGAGCGCATGGCGTGTGACTCCATGGCCGCCCATAGAGCGTGAAAAATAAAGCCATCCGCTCAAGAATAACCCGAACAATGACGATATACAAGAGCAATCGTGTCTTGGGAATGCAATTGTGGTGCTTTCGCAATATTCTTGGATTTTTATTCTGTATATCTTTAACTGAACGCCTTATTTCCAACCTGTAGAACAAAACAGCGGGTGTCATGCAGCCTAGTTCCCGTTGGACGGTGCGCAATCTATAACGCCAACAAGTGTTCGTAACGCATTTCAAAAATGATTTCAGGCTGCAGCATTACATAAGCTCGTGAGGCAACTTATTTAATAGCGCTGTTTGACTAAAAATTCTCGAAAATATTACCTGCTTAACTATCAACAAGTAATTACCCTTTCCATAGTATTTATGTCCACATAAAGACCCTGCGCTGCCTAAAAATAGCTCATACACACACGCGCCGGCAACGCGTCCCTGTGAGTGTACATGTGAATGTTGGGCGCCGTAGTAGACGCCGCGGTTGTCTCAACCCTATACGGATCGGCGGGGTAGGAGGACATCTAGGCGTCCTAACCACCATGCTAACTACATTCCTTGCGTAGTGCCATCTGCTGAATGGCGTGAAAGCCACTCCACGGCTTGCTTCCACGTACGCATGTGGTATAGTGGCGGAGAACGGCGGCGGCAGCAGCAGCAGCGGGGCGCTGGCGTCTCGGCGCTGGTATTCTGCTTGTCGTCTGCTAAAAACTCAGGCCCTGTGCATTTCAATTCGACAGCAATCAAACACAGAACTGTATGCTCACAAATGAAAGAAAAGCACAAATGAACACATGCCCCGGCGTTTTCCGCAAGTACGAAAAGCATTTGTACATCTCCCTGGAAAAAAGCAGACGAAAATTAAAGTTGCACGAAAAGGCACAGCAGAAGTACACATTTTTCACACCCAAACGTCTATCTAGATGTGAAAATTATGTGCTTTTGAGTTCTGCGCTTTGTTTACTATGCGTGCAGTATGTTCAATCATTGCCGACGGAACAAAGTGGGCGGATGCTCGTTCTTGTACAGGCAGAACGGCAGAACAGCAATTGAGGAAGTAGTCGGTGTCCCACTCTTAATCCTGGTAGACAAAAGACGCAAGAAGTTTTCTATCTTTGCAGCACCATCTAATACGCACCTGTTGCCGCAGTGGTGACAGGAAATTCCTGGGAGTAAGCGTCCACCTAACGCAAAAGGCAAAATGTGTGCGCGACATTTCTACTAGCAGCTGATTTTTAGTAATTACTGCAGCGAACATAAAGAGAATATCCTACTAGAAGAAAAACAAAGTTCCTTCACCAACTTCAAAAGGGAGCATTTTGTACTATTTTCGAGGGAAGCCAGGAGCAACTCACTGATGCTGAATGCCACCAGAAACCAGAAGACGCCGATGCGGAAAGGGAGGAGGACAACAATTTGCCTACAGTCGGACGCACTGTAGCATCCCCTAATTCAGGCAGGTTCAGTGATGGGAACTACTAACGGTGCTTTCAAGAAGATGATTGCCACGACTGGCAGCCGGGAGGCTACAGGGACCTGTTCAGAGATGGGAATTGTTTGAATATGCCTTGCAACGATGATTTTGCTGAAGAAAGTGGCGCATGCAGCTCGGCAGCCCGAAACGACAACCGCACAAACAGTGCCAGCGCAAGTCAAAATGCTCTTTTTCCGGAGCACGTGCTCCATCCACAAAAAGTTAAGCTTCCGCCTTCATGGGACCGTCGCAAGGAACGGAGAAAACCGGGCAAAACGAGAAGTGGCACGAGAAATGGCACAAGCGAACCATTTGCCTATTAGAACGACGCTCTGGTACAAACAGTAATAAGACGCACCCTTGCCCTTAAAGCTTGCGTTCTGACATAGAGCGAGTCTCTCAGATTGTCGTTGCATACACCCCCCCCCCCCTCCGGCCCACACACACAAACAATTTTCTAGCTTTTTTTTTTGTATAGTCTTCGTATTGCATTTATTTTCTGTTTGTTTCTTATTGTTCTTGTGCCTAGCGCAATTCCATGTAACCTCCCTTAAATAAAGGTCCTGCATGAGACCTTCAAGGTATAATACGAGTAAATGGGCTAAAATCAAATAAAGACACGTTTCCTCCGCTAACATCTCTCCTCAAACCGCAATACCTATGCGCGCTACTGGCACTACTAGTGTCAGGGCATGCGCCGAGGAGAAGACACAGCCAATGCGCCAGGAGGTGGGAGAGCATGGCCAAGCAGGGCTGTACGTCGTTGCTATTGCAACGGCAAAGAGACCCGAGCTCGGCGCAGCCGTACACCCACTCGAGTGGAGCAGCCCCCCTCCAAACTAGCACATTTTTCTCCCGTGCGGAGCGCCGAATCACTAACGCGCTGTGAACCGGCAACAGGCGTTTCAGGACCTGTCCCTCCCGGACGAGCGGAGTCCGCTCCTGCATATCTTACTCCGTGGTCATAGCAGCAGCGGCTGGCGTCGGCAGATATCTGGTAGGAAGCGGAAACAGCACAGTGCCATCGGGTCAGCACCCTCTTCAGAATGTTCGACGTTTCCAGCCTCCCAGACAGTGGCTGGCAAAGTCAAATGCGTTACGCCATCGACACCGGAATCACCAAAAATTTGCGCATTGTATAGCACACTTCTCCTGCTACGGTACGAAGTAAAACAAAGAAACGCAGAGGTTCGGTTTGTAGGTTTGGTTATTTCTCTAAACTTTAATTCGTATATTCAAGCAACAGATAGAAGAAACAACTGCTGTTGCCTCGAATAATTCTCAAAGTCACGTGCCACTATGGGAGACGTCACAGCACTGCCATGCATGTAGGTACACTTGTGCGATATACATAGACTCCAGCTGGGAGCGCGGCACAAACGAGGGAAGGGGGAAACGCCGTTTGTTTTCAAATTGAAGCTCTTTCGGCGGCGCGCAGGGATGTAATACTGAGCATACACGGTCGTTAGCGCGCATTGTATGCGCTGTGCTTGTCAGTTGAACATGGTCAGACCTGCTGAGGGGCTCTTTAATGAACTTTTCAATAACATGCAGTGCGACACTGTGCCCTGGTGGCGTCTTTTGGCGAGAGGGTGCGCCGGGCAGCTGCCGTTAATGGTAGAGGGTAGCTGTAGTGGTTGTCGAGTGCGAGCAAGTAGTATGTATACTTCGTAACAATTGCCAAGCATCTTACGATTATTGTCTGAATTAAGCATGCCACAGAAAAGGAAGAAAGGCGGCAAGCGATATGTTAGATACGCAACCAGAAAGACAACCAGAGCTTAACTCAAGCCTGATATTGAAACTGTTATGCCGCGGATGTATTTGCCGACAAGCGGCATAGAACAGCCTGTCTCGCGGCAGCCAGCTCATTGGCTGCATCGTTACTGGCGACGAGGAAGTGGCAGGGCGTTCTTTGTCTCATCGACAGCACTCGGCCAGCAGCATGCGTTTCCATCGTCATCCGACGGAAGCCGACCTTGTTCACCGAACGCACGCTTCAGAGCAGCACGATACCCCCTGCGCAAGCGCTCCGTCACGTGGCTTTCTTCATATTTCGCGGGCTTTCTTTGCAACCCGGAAAAAAACTACGTGGGACGCATTGTAAAGAAAACAACTCGGTCGGTGTTTCTGAAGGTGCTCTACGAATCTGCGTGTCGTACTTGGGGTCCTCAGCCAATAATGAAAAACTTGGGCAATTAACCTAATCAATTAGTGAATTATGGGAACAACAAAAATATTGTCTGTGTTACTATAGACTATTGCGAATAGTATGCGTTTGGTTCAATTCACTTCCAACGCGTCTTTCATTTTTAAATTCTTGGCTCAAGTTATGCGGGACACACTAGATATCAGCAGCAGTAGCAGCAGCCTGGCTTCGCCCACTGCAGGGCAAAGGCCTCTCCCATACTTCTCCTACTACCCCGGTAATGTACTAATTGTGGCCATGCTGTCCCTCCAAACTTCTTAATCTCCTCCGTCCACCTAGCTTTCTGCCGCCCCCTTCTACGCGACCCTTCTCTTGGGATCCAGTCCGTAACCCTTAATGACCATCGGTTATCTTCCCTCATCATTACTTGCCCTGCCCATGCCCATTTATTTTTCTTGATTTCAACTAAGATGTCATTAACTCGCCTTTGTTCCATCACCCAATCTGCTCTCTTCTTATCGCCTTAACGTTACACCCATCATTGTTCGTTGTGTCGTCCTCAATTTAGGTAGAACCGTTAACGTAAGCCTCCAAGTTTCTGCCCCGTAGGTGAGTACTGGTAAGACACAGCTGTTATACACTTTTCTCTTCAGGGATAATCGCAACCTGCTGTTCATGATCTGAGAATGTCTGCCAAACGCACCCCAGCCCATTCTTATTCTTCTGATTATTTCAGTCTCATGATCCGGATCCGCAGTCACTACCTGTCCTAAGTAGATGTATTCCCTTACCACTTCCAGTGCCTCACTACCTATCGTAAACTGCTGTTCTCTTCCGAGACTGTTAAACATTACATTAGTTTTCTGCAGATTAATTTTTAGACCCACCCTTCGGCTTTGCCTCTCCAGGTCAGTGAGCATGCATTGCAGTTGGTCCCCTGAGTTACTAAGCAAGGCAATATCATCAGCGAATCGCAAGTTACTAAGGAATTCTCCATTAACTCTTATCCCCAATTCTTCCCAATCCAGGTCTCTGAATAACTCCTGTAAACACGCTGTGAATAGCATTGGAGAGGTCGTATCTCCCTGCCTGACGCCTTTCTTTATTGGGATTTTGTTGCTTTCTTTATGAAGGACTACGGTGGCTGTGGAGCCGCTATAGATATCTTTCAGTATTTTTACATACGGCTCGTCTACACCCTGATTCCGTAATGCCTGTATGACTGCTGAGGTTTAGACTTAATCAAACGCTTTCTCGTAATCAACGAAAGCTATATATAAGGGTTGGTTATATTCCGCACATTTCTCTATCATCTGATTGATAGTCGAAATATGGTGTATTGTTGAGTAGCTACGAAATCCTGCCTGGTTATACCATATATGTATATATATATATATATATATATATATATATATATATATATATATATATATATATATATATATATATATATATATATATATATATATATAGCCGGCCTGAGATGTATCAATCCCAGAATTCAAGTCCCCCATCTCGTGCACAGCAGAGGAGCAAATTAGCCGCAGACCCACGGCGGCCTGTCGGGTTTTCTGTTACACCAGAACCAACACCAAGCATAACGATAAGAAACACAACGAAGTTCGCAGGTCCGTCTTTGACACGAAAGTCAATAACATCAACAACAACACAGAGACAACCCATGCGTATAGCAGAGATTCTACTCAGAGCGCCATAACCGCTTGCAGCAAAGGCGAGACTACGGAGAATTCCCGTGCGTTGCCCTTCGAAGATCTTGCGGATCCTGGTCCCTGTAGGCTCGGAGTCGTGCTATCGTTCTCCGACAGCCCAGATTGTTGAGCCTCCCGGAGATACAATTTCTTACTTCAGTTGTCTAGCCACATAAGCACGCTTCTGAGAAGCCACTGGTCTTTCGACATTATCGATGTGATGTTCGCACCGGAGCTCTTCGCAGCGTGACGAATTGAGAAACTCCCGAGGTACGATTCTCCATCGAAGCCATCTGAAGGTGGCAACGACCGCTATAGTTTGCTGCGCTCAAATCGATTTGACGTGAGATTTCTTAGAGATCTTTTTTTCTTATCAGGCTGGTCTGTTCTGGCTGTCGATCCACCGATATCTGTTTCCATCTGCAAGGAAATTCGGAAGGCTCTCCCATGTAATCTAGAAGATAGCCTGGACGGTGTCCCCACTGTAATATATGTCTAGGCTTCCGAAAATGCTTCCAAGTTTCTTTGGGGGAAATTCTTCGAGTGCACCATTTTGTCTCTTTATTTTTCGGAAGCACATCGAGCACCTGCCTGTAGGCTTTTTATCTATGAAACCATAACATCCAAACAACAGCAATTTTGTGTCTGTATTGCCACGTAGACGGTTGCCTTCATGGTAAAATCAACGGCTGGGTTGTCACAGGCCGGATGTATTTCAATTACGTTAGAGTCTGTGTGCGCCATGTAACTGCCAGCTCCAAATATAGTGATTAAATTGTGCGAGAAAACATCTAGCACAGAATGTTATACGAAATATACAATGCGCGTGTTCTTCTCTGTTCTTCTGTTTTGTGTTGCCATAATTATTCGTGCACTATTACAAATTATCTAAGCATATATTTTCGCGCAGATATGTAAATTTCGCAGTGCGGCTCAAGCAACGCAAAAAGAATATAGAATGAGCATTCGGGCTTTCGTCTTCTTTGTATCTGAACGCTAAAACCACCGTCACCTCATAGTCGCCTTAACTCTGAGCTGCTTCTTTCTAAGATGGTTAACGCGCAATTGAAACAAAGAGTCATTGCCCGAGCACTCCGTAGAGATGGTTAACCAGCGAAGCTGAAATGTGCGGCCCCAGTTTTATCACTGGGTTAATCCCGATGGTTCATTAAACGACGACTTGTTAGGCTGCCGGGTCCTCGGTACGCAGTTGCTGCTTGCGCTCGACTGGACGGTCTTGTTCATGTGCCCGGGCTACAGCACCGGCACGGAGTAAACGAGCTCGTTCCCGATCTTGCTCACGGCGTTGCTGATCGAAAGCTGCCTGCTCCTAAGGAGTACGTATGACGCGTGGCCTGCCCAATTGGAATCCGGTAAGAACCTGCTGCAGGCGCGCTCGGCTGCGACGGAGAACAACGGCGTCACAACTGGCGAAGCTAATTCAACACCACCTAGATAGCACAAGGTCTTTTCACACCGATCCATGACGTCATGTTACCTGGCCCGACTGTCGTAGAATCTAATGCAGATGCTCCCGAGAGGGCAACAGTGATTTTGACGTCACCGCTTTCATAACGCTAGCCTTGTCAATTGAAATTTTGGGCCAGGTAGCGTTACGTCATGGATGGGCGTAAACAGGCGTAGTGCTATCTAGGTGGTGTTGGCTAATCCCACGCCTCTCTTTCTGTATATTTCTTTTTCGCGCATGCGCATGGGTTTGCGCCGGATGAGTTTTAGGCGTGCAGGCGACCGACAGACGGACGGACAGAAGGACGGATGGACGGACGAAACGGTTAGCTTTATACAGCTTCGCCGTAAAAGCCTACCAGCGTTTAACCTCGTTGGTTTGCACGATCCCTGCCCTACACAGTTGCACGCGCACAAACTCATTGTTTGTTACATAAAAATAATGTTACATTGTTTGTTACACACACACACACACACACACGCACACGCACACGCACACGCACACGCGCGCGCGCGCACGCACGCACGCACGCACACACACACACACACACACACACACACACACTGCGTTTCAGAACCACCTGTGGAACAGACGAAACGGCCAACTTTACAATAATTCCTTTCTGAGCACCTCCCTTCATTATTTCCTTGTCGCGCCCCTATCCTGAACAAGTACGGTGCGTCCCAGTGAAGTACTCTAATAGCGCTCTCTCTCTCTTTCTCTCTCTCTCTCTCTCTCTCTGTTTCCTTTTTGCTGATTCGTGAAAACTAAAAAACGTAACGATATCCTCCTCTCACTGGCCTTCGTTCACTGCAAATGATAGAAACATTCCCTGAGGTTACTACTCTTTAGAAGAAAAAGTTTCGCGAATTATGCAGAGAGAAAAAGAATTAGCTACGCAAGCTGGTGCTGCGAGCGGTAAAATTTTATTGTGGCTCACGAAGAGCCGCTTCATGTAGTATTTTTTTAAGGTTGGAAATAGTTCGACATAAAAATGCCACTCGAAAGCTGTACTAGAACTACAGGAAATAACGTAACGTCGCTGCCAATCAGCTGAAAGATTTATTACATGGAAGTGCTGGTTGTAGACTAAGGACCGACACGTGGGAGAAAAGACAGAACCAAGTCATAGACACAAGGCGACAGTCATCCCGCTAAAAAAAAATTGGCTTCATAGCTCCAGCAGGTATCAATGTAAAGGCTACAGCAAAAGAAAACAAGGAGAGGAAAATAAGAAAACTCCGCCAATCCAATGCGGGGAAAGTGGTTGGTCATCGAAGCTTTATATATGTTGCGCCTAATTTAGGGCAACTTGTCGAACACTGATCCCATGTTGTGTGCCCGTTACGCACATCGCTCTCTAAAGTGATATTTGGCAAACACGCGTTTTGAAGCAGTTCACAAAATCTTTATTTTAATATTTACTGCGAAATTACTGATATGACAGCTTTTTGGTTGCTATGATACACACGTATGTTTTCTCTTCTTATTTAAAAAAAGTATTTGGCCAAAGTTATATTGACGCATGATCCGTGTACGGTAGTTGGTTCTGTAGTAGAATCAGATCGCTGAAATAACCGAGGCGAAAGACTTCCATGAAGTGGGTTAACAAGTGCTTTGCTTCCGATTTCGAAATATCTACGTTAAAGCAGGGATTAGCGGCAACGCACGTTGATCAACGTGTTAGTGGGGGCGCCTCGTCATCAATTATGTGGTTTGACGGCTGTTTTTGTGTGTTTCAAAACGAAAAGAAAGCTGTTCTGTATGTTCGCTTAACGCCTCGGCCTTACGGGGTGTTAACTATCGCTCCTGGCCTGGCACTGTCGCCGGGATCGGCCCACTGGGTTTTCTGTCGACGTGACGGACGCGAAAAAATCCCGGGATCCTAGCCGCTGTTAAAGAAACAAACTGACACCTCAAAGCAAAAGGCGAGCTCTGTTGTCGACGATCTATACAGCTTCAAGGCGAGTCGTTTCCATTTCTGTGAAATGCGATACGCTTCAACCAGTCCTCTTTCCATCCGCTTGGGAAGGCGAAAAAGAATTGTGGTTCACCCATAAACTTAGAATGACAGTCAAAATTATGAAAAATGCACCACGAAATACATAGGCAATGACTTCTTCAAGTCATCATGATCTTCGCCTAAGAGCTCGTCGCACGACGGCTACGTTTCCAGGCGCAAAATTTGACCCAAGAAAACGAAATCCGATATACTATTCCCAAATGACAGCTTAGAACCTTGTTTAGTTGATTCACAGAACACACTGCCCCTTGGCGTTCTTCCTTTTCTACTGAGTGTTTCTGGACAACAAAACAGATGCTTTCCGGTTTTTTTTTTCCTTTTTTATTGAAAGGTCTTCAGCGCCGAAACCTAGACGCACACTTCTTTCTCCTATGTGACTCACCGTGAACATATGGGATGGAAACAATCCACTTGTTATTGAGCCTATATGTGTTGCTTTTTTCTCTTATCACGAGTGCGTGAGTGAACAAGCGAAATTCTCTCACTCCGCTGTATACAATCAAATTCTCCGGATAGGCCCATTCACTAACTTTTCGAATCGCTCAATGTAAGGCACACTGTCCATGCTATGCCGGCAAGATTTGGTCACCGCAGACGAGACGCACGATCTAGCTGTACCTCTCTTCGCCATGCAGTTTTCAGGGACCGCACTGTGGAGCTGTATGTAGGGAATGGATGCTACAATCGCCGAGTCTTTTTCGAGCAATCTAGAGCACTATGGTGGCGCACTTTCAGGTAGTGGAAATAGAGAGCTCGGAAGCGCTTTCACATTCGAGGTGGGACAGCGAGCGAGATCCGATAGGATTCCGGTCATGTGACTCTTCCGATTGCTCGGGAAGCAGCCGAACGTTTCTGCTCTGGTAGGCTGTTTTTTTTTCTTTTTTTGTCTCCTATCTTGAAAGGTCTCCGCATTCTCGCAAAGCTAGTCGGAGCGTGGTGAGAACCGGTAGAATTCGCCGTAAGTTAGCACTGGTGTTGGTGTGCGAGGTACGCTTTTGGTTATGAAAGCGAGTCGTCGGGCGCAAAGCGAACGCTATACGAATAAAAATAGTGCGTTGCTTCCGTCTCAAGTCCCGGAAAAAAGGCTCACACACATTCTGCGTGTTGGCTAGCGTTGCACAAGTTGGCATTGACGTGGAACGAGGCTTAAAGCCAAATTTTCTTGATATCGACATGACCAATGTGGGTGCCGGAGTCCAAGTATCTCGCATGTCTCCCCGGCTGATGTTGAGATCTAGTAAGCGTCGGATTGTACAAGAGAAGATCATATATAACACTCGAACATGACATTATCCGGGCAAATGCGGGCGGAGAAACTGGCCGCTTTTATTAATGCGTCGTAATGAGGGCAGAATTTTACTTGGGGATTTCGAAGCACGTCTTTCACCGTAAGGAACGGCCGTTCCTGTGAGCTATTTTTCCGCCCCAGCGGCTAGATGTCATCACACACTTGCCACGGTTTTCTCGCGATTAATATTTTTAAGCTATGCAGAGGTGCATGAAACTAATGTTTTACGCTAATACTGATACGTGTGCATCACGTACGTGCGCATAGTGGCACGTACGGGGTAATGATATGGGGTCATCCACGCGGAAACCTCTCGCGTCGGATGCCGCAAGCACATGTAGGTGGCTGCTGCAAATAAAAATGTTGAGTTCCAACCCAGTTGTTCATTACCGGCCTTTTCTTTCTGTCTGTCGAGGTTTACCGCATTAAATCTTTATCACTATATTTAAAACAGAAGGAAAGGAACGGATGGTAGCAAAGCGATAGAAAAAGCAAAGGCCTTAAGTACGAAGCACGCACCATTACTGTACATGACTGTGCCACGCGTAGTGTACCGTCCCGACAGATTTCTGACATCTAATTGAAATCAGGCGAAAGTTCTGGTGCAATGAAGCAGCCGACCATGTTGCACGCTCAAGGAATCCATCAAGCTTTCAAGTTACGACATTATTCTTTTCGTGTTAGTGAAGCCTGAGGGGGTGGCGTAGCCCATCCCCCCTTCGAGGTAATGCCACGTTCAGTGAACTAGATCCTCTCTACGGGAGAGCCTATACGCGTTCATAGGCGAGGGCAGCATGCCTTGCAGGTTATCAGATTATCATTTTTTCCTTTCTTCAGTGGTGCTCACCACTGACGAGCACCCCTGCTTTGACCACTGAGCCATCTATTTTATTAAGTTCGTTCTCTATCTCTGACTAGAGAGACAATAAGAAAGAAGGTTCAAATTTTGTAGTCGCGGTTTGCAGTTAGGATGCGCCTACGGAAATCCTTTTTTTCTGGAAGCTGGGGGGGGGGGGGGCGCAATATTGAACAAACTCTCGTTCTTCATACACAGCGTGTTATTGCGACAGCAACTATACGAACTCTCCAGACGCACTTCTGTCGTCGGCGTCGCCGTGAGGTTCCGTACAAAGTACAATGACAACATCGTCGCCGCGCGCTGTGTACCGTATGTGCAAATGAGAACGTGCGAGGATGAGCCGACGCTGGCAGCTCAATCTCGCGCACGCAAGGGAGGAAAGTGGGGAAATAGCACGCGCCGTCTACAGTCGCGCCCAAGGCACAAGGGATAACAAAGGAAGGGGAGCATTATGAAACATCGTTCCAGCGCACAATTGAACACGGATGAGAAGAGAAAGACAACAATAATGCTATCATAACCAACTAGCCCAGCTGTCCATACTTAGCGAAGGGGAGCGTTCTGCTCCGGCGGCTGCTGCGTGTGGTGCCGCAGCGCAGGCGGCACCTTGAAAGCAATGTGCACTGTCTTCTCGCTACTTAGTTCGCGTTGAAGCTAGACAGCACGAAGATCAATTCACTCGCTGCTGCTGCCGCTATTCCTCACGCCGGCGTTTTGACAACGAGTGTCCGCACTCATCGAGTGAGATGTGGTGATGTTTGCCTGTGCGCACGTGACGCCATGCTTGTTAATCTAGTTAGTAAGTGAATGCTTTCGAGTTTATGTGGTCGATAAAGCTACTATCCTTACTTCTTATAGATGTTTACGAATTTATACCGCAATCGATGCTTCATCTTTCGGACGAAATTGTAACTTTTTTTGTGTGTGTGTGTATAGATCGCCGTTTCACTGAGTGCCAACCAAATTAGATGCGGCGTGAAATGCATTTATTTTGTTACCCTTGCGCAGACAACGCTTGATATGCGTACGTATGTTGCAATTCAGGCATTTAGGAAGTTTGCTGTACAGCCAACACTTCACTGCAAAACCTCCACGTAAGAACTTTTAAGGAAGTGTCCGTTCACGTCATGCGCCGATCTCCTATCGGAAAAATGAAGCACTGAGTTAGTGTAACGTGGAGCCGAAAGGCACACACAGACATACACTTTATTAGGCGAAATACAAAAGCACCAATTATCGAAGAGGTCCATTAGTCCGGGTTCCCGCCGGGTTTGGTTTTTATCTCATCAGCCTTGAAGGAGAGAAGGTGCTGCTGAAGCTGCAGATATATGTCGAAATCAACCAAGCAGACGTACGTATAGAGAGGCAAGGTCCGAAAGAGGATTGACAAAGCAGCGGGTAAGTGCACTCTCGACCAAAGTTTCGCGGACCGTGGCGCAGGAGGAATGCCCTTGCAGCCCTAAGCCACAACGTACAACAGGTGTCTCACTGCGGCGTGCCTTCCCTCTAGCTGAGACTGCATTTGTAATTTCCAGGCTACTTGTAGTTATCATGAACTCGACCGTTTTCCGACCATTATTGCGCAAATATATCAACTTACCATCTCGTAGTCCCGCTTATTTGCTAGCATGACATTTACAGAGGGCCCCCGAATTGAAGGCAACGGGTCATCGGTATCGATGCAACAATTAATGCTGCACGCCTACTCTACTAGTGCTCATAAAAGGTCAGCGTGCTTTATCGGGAAGAACCGTAACTCTTGTGGACGCGTCTTAGTCGCTGGACTTTAATCTCTATTATTGGGATAACTGGCCTTTCGGTGGGGTATTTTTCTATAGTGTCATCATTTATAAGCAGCAAATCGTAAACGTTTCTATCTACGGAAACACTCTACTACAGCAAAGAGAAGTTGGCCTTACTCTCTGTGTCGTCATATTAGACGGAGTAGGGCTTGCGTGCCCATTTTCGATATTGTCGCCGTGGTTGGTCGGTGCAGTTATATTCGTTGCCAGAGAGCCCATAAAAGTTGGGACAGTAAAAATTAAGAAAAATTAATCATACTACCACAAGAAATCTCCATCACCGGGGCATTTTCGTTAATTTTCAGTAGGCAACATTTATGTGCGCAACTTTCCTGTCATTACTAAATTACAGTCATGTTCTTTCCCCTCCATTTTCTTTTTACTTGCAACGGCAAAAGTTCCCGCCCCAGAATGAGCATAATGATGTAAAAGAAAGCAGCTCAACCGGATGTACTTTGAGATCATAATCTCCTAGGAACAAACAACATCGCGTATAGAACTGTGAGCCGTCCCAATAGGTGATAAATATAGTGTACTTTCATAAAGTTAACTCTTTGTTATATTATAAACAAAAAGAATGGCGTACCTCATGTAGGAGCAACGCCCATATGTAGCCAAGGATTCAATGTCTGTCATTTGGTAATTTCACCCCTAAGGGGCTCACAAAGCGTATTCGCCTCCGTATAAGCGCTATTCAAACGCACGCCGCAGTTCACCATGACCTCTCTTTCTGTCTTTGTCACATTTCCCTTCCCTTTTACCTTTCATCCAATGTAATGTAGCCAGCCGAACGCTCTCCGCTTCAACATCGCTGCGTTTCCTCGTTTGTTCTTTTTCTTGCTCTCAAGGCCTCCATAAGTACACGGTCACAACGTGGCTGAGCTGTCTGAGAGCTCTTCTTCTCTTTTCTTTTTTTCTCCATGCAGCGAACAACGTATCAAATATTAACCGGGACCTTTCGTGTTTGCGCGCATATCGTGTTGCTGCTCCTTCGCTGACACAGGCGTTCACCTGTATCATTAGTGTTAGCAGCGAACAGGGAACACAGGCGATCCATCGGCGGCATTGAATGGCAAGCCGTGTACGCACCCTCACTTCACTGTCTCCGTTCTTGTTAGTTTACTCGGAAGAGGCTTTAGCGCACTAGGCTGCGATTACGACGCTAAGCTTTGTTTGAAGCCATCGTGCGCCATCCCTAACGACCATCATGCACGCTGCTAACAACTTCGTCGGAGAGATCATCCTATCTTGAAACTGGCAGTTTTCCGGGTAGCTAGTCCATCCTCGCATGTTGTCGATCCATGGTTCTTATGGTTCCGCGCGCAACAGACGTTTCGTAGCTGCGAGGGTGCTGTTCTTTGTAACCAGCCGGAGTTTTCTTGCACGCTTCGTAGCATCAAATTGTTTTCTGGCTCATTCCCTCTAAAGGGGGATTGGCCAAGAAACCAAGAAATGGGCAGTTCATTCCAAGTTTTAATCACGTAAGCCTTCATTACTGCTGTAGAGTAAGTTCTGTTGAAAGTTGAAATTACATGTTAAAAATAAAAGCAATGATAGTAGGAAGAATCAATATTCAATAAGTTAAAAAGGACACACAAAGAAAGGAAAGGTATAAATTTAAGACATTCGGTCGGACTATATAACAAATTACTCGTCTCCGAAGCAAATATTTCTGTGGCTGAAGAGCAACGTTAAACCTGGCTATCTCTGTCAATGCTTCGCCCCACGGGGGAAACTGTCAACTTTATTGTTCCTTTCCTAATCATGCAAAGCAGCTGGCAGAATATGGAGGAAGACGACGACGTTTCCACGCGGACGTGGTTTCCTTGGGTTCCTTGGAAATTGCTCGACAGCAACGAAAATCTCCGGATACGAAGCTCTTCGGAAGCCTATGGGGACCTGTGGACTCTGGTGAGGACTCTTCTTTGCCTTGTCCTACTGATCCTGCTCGTCTGATAGACTCAAAAACACGGCTGGCGCTTAGGCCTAGTGCGGTCGCGCCGCCGCGCTCGCCCGACGAAGAAGTGTTTGTGCCAGATTTGAGCTCCTCATCTGTACCTTCCACTGGACTGCTGCGCGTGACAACATCCATGCCAGCTATGCAGCCGAAGTGTGCAACCGATAGCTCGAATACCCAAGATGCAACACCGAAGTCCACTTCGTGATGTGAATGTGAACCTATCCGCAATCATGCCGACGGACACTGGCGATACTATGGACGTGCAGCCCTCTGGCGGTTCGACAAATGCAGCCAAGCGAGGTCCCCCTATCAACGTGCTTCAACAAGACGCCATCGCATCGGAGCAACCGGCAAAAAAGGTAAGGGCCACCCCAGACAATTCCTCCACGGCCTCCCATACGCCCGCTCCCTCTCAGTCTTACCCAACGCCCACCTCTTCTCAATCCTATCGAGTTCATGTACGCCCCCTTTCATGCTACAACATAGCTTCAGTAGCCACAAAATATGTCCAAAGGGTCATCGAGCAATCTCTTGAAACCACTGGGTGCAAAGGGTTCGCAGTATATAAATCTACCAACTCGATCACTGTGCACTTGGCATCTCTCTGTGATGTGCAGAAAATGTGCACTTTAACATCTATCCCGCTGTCAGAAGATCAACACTTACCTGTGCAGTGCTACTTTGCATCGGGCCCTATTATACAGAGGTGTGTTGTCTATGGCATTGACCCGAAAGACACCCCTGAGATAATATGTCGTGAATTGACCTCCACGACACACAGGGTGCTCGCAGCTAGATTCATGGGCAAAAGCCGTACATGCTTAGTGGCGGTACAGGGCCCTCAATGTATTCCAGAACGGTTTTACTACTATGGTTGTATTGCGACCTAAACCCTACCTCCCTCGGGCACTATTCTGCTACCGCTGCTTTCAACGTGGACACATGCAGACATTCTGCCCACAGCGTACTATTGATCCAGAAAAGCTCACACTAGAAGGCCAACCACGATATCAATGTGGCTTATGTAAATCTGATGAGCACGATATGACAAGCACAAATTGTCCGACTAAACAGAAGGCCACAGTACGGATACGAAAGGCTATACCAAAAACGGCTATAGTAGCAACACACAATCGTTATAAGGTTCTTGCACAAGAGCCAGAGATGCTCTTGGCAGAAGAAGCGAAAGCCCCAGAAACACAACTGTATTGTTCTGTTCTTAAACATGGCAAGCAGTCGCAGAAAAAGAAACAGAAAAATACCGGAACCTCTGTATCAGTCGGATGATGACCATGATGACATTGACGCTGGGATACACGCACTGGCCAGAGAGATTGAGTGACTACGCAAACATAAAGAATTGGTAATTCTGCGTCGTCAGAAAACAGGACCAACACGTGACGCATCAACCACTGCGAATGCTACCGTTACGCCTGGATACCGTCCGGCACAACAGGTCCACCAAGCTGTTTGGACAGCAGTTTTAGATCAGCTTGCTCAACTAACGTTGCTCATTCAAAATTGCCTGCATCATGGCTAATTCTATGCTGCAGCTGCCACAGGATGGAATTCTAAATTGGAATTGTCGGCGCCTAAGCTCCAAGTTAGGAGGAATTAAAACCAAGCTGCAATACAATAAGCTACATGTATCGGCACTGTTTATTCAAGAGCATAATAAGCTATGCTCCCTGCCCAATTCTAATGGGTATCATATGCCACTAATGACTAGTTTGCACAGAACGTGCATAAAGAAAATTCGACGACGAGTAACAGTCATGTATTGGGATAAGTTTCGGGAATCATCGATTGATAAGGTACCCTTGAAGCTTGAAGCGGTGGCGTAGAGGTAGAACACCCGCCTCGCGTGCAAGAGGTCCGTGGTTCGAATCCCGGTGCCGGCAATTTTCCATCGGATTAAAAAAAAAATCCGCGTGTTGATAAAATTGCACAAACAGGCTTGGACTGTGGCCTGATCCCGGTGACCAGAACAGGTAACGCACTCCCTCACCAGAGCAGGATTGGCCACCCTGGTGCAGTACTTGGCCACAACCTCCTATGAACACAACAATCAAACCCCGGCCCTCAGTCCCCAGCAGCTGCGAAGCAACTGACCACGGCGGCGGTCAGACCTGCGACGCAGCAGAGGGTGCTAAGAATCACTGGCTCCGGACAGGCCGCCATTGGAATATGAACCTGGCAACGTTTAACGCTAGAACGTTATCTAGTGAGGCGAGTCTAGCAGTGATATTGGAGGAATTAGAGGGCAGTAAACGGGATATAATAGGGCTCAGTGAAGTTAGGAGGCCGAAAGAAGCATATACAGGGCTAAATAGCGGGCACGTCCTGTGCTACCGGGGCTTAGCGGATAGAAGAGAACTAGGAGTCGGATTCCTTATTAATAAGAATATAGCTGGTAACATACAGGAATTCTATAACATTAACGAGAGGGTGGCAGGTCTTGTTGTGAAACTTAATAAGAGGTACAAAATGAAGATTGTACAGGTCTACGCCCCTACATCCAGTCATGATGACCAGGAAGTCGAAAGCTTCTATGAAGACGTGGAATCGGCGGTGGGGAGAGTGAAAGCTAAATACACTATACTAATGGGCGACTTTAATGCCAAGGTAGGCAAGAAGCAGGCTGGAGACAAGGCAGTGGGGGAATATGGCATAGGCACTAGGAATAGCAGGGGAGAGTTATTAGTAGAGTTTGCGGAACAGAATAATATGAGGATAATGAATACCTTCTTCCGCAAGCGGGATAGCCGAAAGTGGACGTGGAGGAGCCCGAACGGCGAGACTAGAAATGAAATAGACTTCATACTCTGCGCTAACCCTGGCATCATACAAGATGTGGACGTGCTCGGCAAGGTGCGCTGCAGTGACCACAGGATGGTAAGAACTCGAATTAGCCTAGACTTGAGGAGGGAACGGAAGAAACTGGTACACAAGAAGCCAATCAATGAGTTAGCGGTAAGAGGGAAACTAGAGGAATTCCGGATCAAGCTACAGAACAGGTATACGGCTTTAACTCAGGAAGAGGACCTTAGTGTTGAAGCAATGAACGACTATCTCATGGGAACCATTAAGGAGTGCGCAATAGAAGTCGGTGGTAACTCCGTTAGACAGGAAACCAGTAAGCTATCGCAGGAGACGAAAGATCTGATCAAGAAACGCCAATGTATGAAAGCCTCTAACCCTACAGCTAGAATAGAACTGGCAGAACTTTCTAAGTTAATCAACAAGCGTAAGACAGCAGACATCAGGAACTATAATATGGATAGAATTGAACAGGCTCTCAGGAACGGAGGAAGCCTAAAAACAGTGAAGAAGAAACTAGGAATAGGCAAGAATCAGATGTGTGCGTTAAGAGACAAAGCCGGCAATATCGTTACTAATATGGATGAGATAGTTCAAGTGGCTGAGGAGTTCTATAGAGATTTATACAGTACCAGTGGCACCCACGACGATAATGGAAGAGAAAATAGTCTAGAGGAATTAGAAATCCCGAAGGTAACGCCGGAAGAAGTAAAGAAAGCCTTAGGAGATATGCAAAAGGGGAAGGCAGCTGGGGAGGATCAGGTAACAGCAGATTTGTTGAAGGATGGTACCCTCAGAGCCCTCAGAAATTCTTCCCGCTTTGCAAGAACTGCTACGGAGGAACACCACTGTAACCACAGTTGACGAGGAACAACCTCAACCGGACCTCGCCCTTTTGCAACTTTGGGCAAAGCGACGTCTGGCAGAAGTGTATGCGCCGAGGAATCCCGATGCACCAGGTAGCCGTGCACGTGCTAACCATATAGCAGCGAAGGCGCGTCGGCACGAAAAACTACTTTCTCGACGACGATGGTATGAGTGGTGCGAGAATCTTGAATCGGGCATTGGAAACAGAGCACTTTGGCGTACGTTCCGCTCAATAGAACGCGGTCATAAGCAACCTGACCCTGCAGCGAGCGTTAGGTTTGCGATGCAGAGTTCGCCATATCAATTTGCAGAACACGCTGCTAGAGCGTTTTTCCCGAAATAGGATCACGCGTCACCTATAAACTGCCCCGAAATTGATGTCTGACACAACTTCCAAATCCGAAATAACCAGCCCTTTCAGCATGGCCGAACTAATAGCGGCGATTGAAACTTCGAAGCAACGAACAACACCTGGTCCCGATGGTATTCCTTATGAGGTTTTCAAAAACATGGAAGGAGCAGCGCCCGACGCACTTCTTCAGGTTATTAATAAAGTATGGGAGACTGAAAACGTTCCACCTGATTGGAAGCATTCAATTGTTGTCGCGATTCCGAAACCAGGAAAGTTTCCAAATAGCCTGCAGTCTTTACGCCCAATTTCACTAACATCAACTATCTGCAAGCTTGCCGAAAAGATGCTCGCCACACGTGTTTGCTGGTGGCTTGAACGCCACGATAAATATCATCCTGCTCAAATAGGATTCAGTTCTCACTTGGGAACTGAAGACGGACTTTCTATCTTATCAGACGATGTTTTACAGGTTTCACCACACAGCCACGCTGTGCGCACCATAGTAGCAACAGACATAACGAAAGCTTATGACAATATAGACCAAGAGATCATTATAGCCAACCTCATCGACCTGGGACTTCCACCGCGGGTGATAAGATTCATCTACTCATTCCTTCTAAATCGCATATTTGCGATTAGAGTAGATGGAAGGCAAGAAAGATACTTCACATCGAATAGAGGAGTCCCACAAGGTTCGGTTTTGGCTCCTCTTCTCTTCAACGTTGCTCTAATACCTCTAGCGTGACAACTACATCAGATTCCAGACGTGAGGTTCTTAATCTATGCGGATGACGTCACTTTGTGGTCCGTGCATGAAGATATATCTAGACGAACTCAACAGCTTCAAGAAGCCCTTGATGTTCTGAACTACTACGCTCGGAAAGCAGGGTTGGACATTTCCGCCCAGAAATCAAGCTATGTTGTGGTGGCCAACAAGAAAGGACGCACAAGGATCACGCAGCACCCCTTTACATTTAGACTCGGCGCAGTGACAATCCCTGAGGCTTCTGAGGTCCGCATACTGGGTCTCGATATTCACCACTCCGGCAGTGGTGCACACTGGCTCCGTAAAACCAGACAGAGTTCGACAAAAACACTTCACCTTATTCGTCGCATTGCAGCAAAAGCAGCTGGAGCTCGTACTGACGTAGCTCGACGGTTGGTGCGTGCATTCTTGCAGGCACGAATTTTATATCAGGCACAATTTCAACGGCTGACTGGCACAGCTGGCACGGTTGGAGACGATTAATCGCGATGCTATGCGCGCAATCACAGCACTGCCCCGCATCACTCCGATACCAAGCTTATAGGAACATGCCCAGCTCAACACAATTGCAGAGCTAATTTTGCAACGTGAAAAAGCACGTGAAATAAAAAAGCAACTTATTCCGGCTGTCGCTGCGTTGCATGCTCATTTTCAATGCGGCTCTCGGATTGACAATCAGCCCTATCCAATGCCTCCCTGGGAATTCACCAGCATCACAACTAATAAGCCAACGAAATTGCGACTCAGCGATACAACAGGTATTATTGACGAACACAATATCGTCGATGCATCATGCGCTAACACCTGCAAAGTCTATACAGATGCTGCCATTCTCCCAGAGGGCGGAAGGACATCATTCCTGAGTACTACGCATAATTTCATCAGCGGCCACCAGCGCTATTTATCTACGGAAGCCAGCGCTTTAGTAATGGAACTTCAAGCCATCCACGACGCTGTGCAAGATGCGACATCTAAGCTGCCTACCATCAAGCAACCAGATATCTTCACTGATTCTTTAGCGGCTATTCAGGAACTCAAGAAGGTTGATAAAGCGATAGAAATCTGCGAGACAATACACACTATGAGTAGTAAAACAGCTACTTGCGTCAACGTACTCTGGATTCAAGGCCATTCAGCGAACCCTCAGAATGTTGCTGCTGACCAGCAGGCACACTGCCCTCCTAATCCTGATCTTCCGCCTATTCCCCTCCCACCTCAACCCCTTAACTCGCTCCGAGCCCGTAAAAATTTTCTCCGGCAGGACACACGCGCTCTTATCCCACCGTGTGTCTGCTCCCTCCCCCTTCACCTTACTAGGGCGGAGGAAGTTGGGCTTAGGAGGCTTCGGGCCGGGGTGGCCCTTACACCGGCTGTTATCTCAAGGTGGAACTGGTCGCATTTACCACTGGGTGCTACGTATCCATACTGCTCCGTTCCTGTGATGGAAGCAGATGCATACCACCTAATATGGACATGTACTGGTTTAAAATCGGAACGCTCGCGTCTCCTACTGCACGCCGGCCTCCGCTACAGTGTGAAAACCAGCTATGACCGCTGGATACATGACAAACGATTCCACAAAACACTGCTTCAATTCATACACAACACAGGCTTTACAGCACACATATAATACACATATACGCACCAAGAATTATGGCTTAAGGGCAAGTCTTTATCGCAATAAAAAAAATAAGAAAACATCGTTGATGGCACTATATGGTGCTGTGATGACACTATGATAACTCGCTGCTAAGGTACACTTAGATCAACAGCTTTCTCCTGCAAATTTAATCAGCCATACGCACAGATGTATGCTGACTTGGTTTTCGTGTGAGTGTGAGTGCGCCCGCGTGTGCGTGTTCATACACTCAAGGACGCCGGAATTTAGGAATTCTGTTCCAGCCGTTTTGCCGAAGTAAGAGTAACACCTGGCGTCGTACTAGTTCACTTACGAAATTTATTATATATGCGCTTCTGTTTTCATATTTTCATAGCTCCGTATCGTTTTGTACATCTTGTTCACTTTTCTCTTGTCAACAGCCTTGTGACATGCTATACATAGGCTCAGTGATATAAGCGAAGTAACCTTGAAGACCCATTTGGGAAATTAGGAAAATGTGCGTGAAAGCAAGGACTAGGCAGAGCTGAAGAACTGGACGCGTGCGCCGTGCACAGATGTGATTGCGTGAATGCGATACCCGTTTTATTGAAATTTTCTTTTATTATTGTTTGTTTGGTTATTTGAGCTGGCCTACATTTACTTACATGCGCTATTTGGCTTGATTAGAAGGAGTAGCCGGTATGACGCATGTCATACTCTCCTACACACATATATAATAAAGACAGCCCATGGGATAGCTAATGATAAAAATCCACAATGTCAGTATACCTATGGCAGAATGGTTGTGCGGATTGTCCTCCTGCACGTTCTCGTTCTATGTAGGAACGATTTCTAAAATTAAGTAATATCACTTTGTCCAGCTATAGCTAGATACTATTATGAACCATTAGAACAAGTATGCGTGTTTAGCTAGGTCTCTCTTTGGTATTTTCTACTCTACATAAGAAAGAGACATGGGTCTTTCGTAGGCTGTCACGCTCTGTCGCAGTTGCAGGTGCAACAACACCTTCCATCTAAGAGTTACCGGCCCAATCAGACCTCAGCAACGGCTCGCCTTCCGCCGGGGGCAGTTAAAGGTAAGCTTAATGAGTGGCGCATTGGCGCTGATTACCCTTAGGCCTGTTCCCTTCGGGAAGGAGTAATTAGGAGCTAAATCTTTCTAACATTTGCTTTTTCCCTCTCTATAATGAAAACGGACAGCGCATTCGGTTATGTCTAAACACCCGGCAAGTACTCAACTGATTGGTCTATGACCCTTAAACGATGCAAGGAACCATCACCACCAGAGTTGCATATCAATTAGTGCTGCAGGGCAGTTCACGGACTTGCAGGGTCGCATATCCATTAGTGCTGCAGGGCAGTTGATTGGCCCGCAGAGCGAACGTCTGAGAAGTTATCGCAGCTGTGCAGTTCACACGCAGACCTGGGTGCCTGCTTCTGCGATTGTTCTAAAGTTAGCACTTTCTTCCTTGGGCACCGTTCTGAGTCCTTAACTTCTGTCACTGCTACGATATGCAAATTTATTTTCGCTGTCTGCATATAGTTATACACCATTGCGCGTGGTCCAGAAGGGCTTTAGTCTTTGCTCTAACTTGTATTCATTGTATTGTGATGTCGTTTGTCGAAACACGTGCGTCTTCCTTTACCTTTACACAAGTCATAGCTTTAGCCAAGGAGAGAAAGTTGCCACACGGTACTGCGAATCATGGAGAAGCGGAAGCTGGAAATACTGGCTCTCATCAAATTGTCAACTACTGAAAATGCCGATCATAGTGGTTACATTATAGTTGCTCGAAACCTTAACTCTGCTTTCCAAAAACAGATGCAATACAGGTAGTTAATCTGCTGATCACCGCTTAGTGCGTCAATCGTTAACTCATAGCAGGGCAGCGCGAAGAAACAAGGACAAAGAAATGTAGGCACACAGGATGGGCACACGTCCCGTCCTGTGTATGTACCTTTCTTCGTTCTTTTTTTTTGCGCTGCCGCTGTTATCTGTTCAAGAACGCGCCAACGAGCCCAAGCAAGAGCTTCAAATTCAAACAGTAGTGCACGAGCTCTTCTCTTCGAAGGCGACATTGCAAACGCAAGTGACGTGACGTCAGTCTCAATATGCTTTCGCGTAAAGTGCATGCGGCCTGCAGCGCAGTATAGGCAACAGGCTCGTAAAGTTCTGTGAAATGCAGAGCGCGCTGAACAGCCTCTGGAAATCCGCTGCGCAGCAAGGAGAAAAAAAATCGGCAGATCCCATGCATATGTATAAATCAGTAATTAACGAAGCTCGCTTTGCCGTCTACTGAAGGGTGTTCCATTTCATTTCTCCATCTTCATTTCACTGTAGATCAAGTACCTTGCTCAACGCATGCTCTGGTCCTATTAAGTTTCCTTCACTGCTTTCTCCACGGTCGGCGGCTTCTGATGTCGACTGCACTTCCATTTTGTTCTGCTTGTCTATTCGGCACCAATGCAGTGGTCCAGACATATTCTGGGGGATCGGTCAAAAATGTTAACATACCCAGTGGCACATGCCTAGTTGCACGTATTCAGTGTACCAAGTTTCCTGTTCAGGCACATACCCGCCCAACTTGTCTGCTTGGCCATATGCCTCGTGGCGCATAGCCAGTGGCCCAGGTTGCACAATCGTCAAGAAAGCAGGCCACAGTGAACGATCAGAACATGCAAAGTGAGGAGAAGCGACTAAGAAAGCTTCGCTTTAAAATACACAGCAGGCGCGAGTCCCTGCGCGGTGGCCGTGACAGGCGATAAAAAGGTGGGTCCTAACCTTGGATATCCGAGAACAAGGAAAGAAATATTGCTTCCGGGCACTGGTCGAAGCAGCTGAAGAGAACCTCAGCACCGGGCAGGTAGCTCGCCTCTTCGCACCTGGACCTCACGACATTCCTTTGCTGCTGTCTCGAACCCGCCGCGGTGGCTTAGCGGCTATGCTGTTGCACTGCTGAGCATGAGGTCGGGGGATCAAACACCGGCCGCGGCGGCCAGCGTTTCAATGGGTGCGAAATGCAAAACAACCCATGTCCCGTGCATTCGGGGCATGTTAAGTATCCCCTGGTGGTCAAAATTAACTCGGAGTACCCCACTACGGCGTGCTTCATAATCAAATCGGGGTTTTAGACCGTAAAACTCCAGAATGCATGCATTCATTCTGCTCTCTCGGCTACTACTAGAGCCTACTTAAAAATATTGCAACCACTCGCTGTGGGAAGCTCTTTAATCGAAGCTTTTATTTGTGTTAGCTAAGAACGCGGCTTTTATTTAGCGTCTGCTTCATGTTAAAGTAAACGACCATGTTGGGTATATTGTCCCAGTACCACACATCGCTCAACATAAGCTTGTGGCGCTCGAACACGCGGATCGAACATACTAAAAAGAACCAATGACAACGGTGGTATGACAACAACGTAGTGACAGCGATGGCATGGCAACAATGCGATGACAACACTGGTATGACGACGACAGAATGACGACAATGGAATGACGACGATGGCATGACGACGACTGACGGCGACGCAGTTACGAGGCCACAACAGCCTGGCGACGGCGGCATAACGATAAAGGATAACGAGACCAGAATTATTACGACGATTGAACGATAATGATAGCATGACGACGATGGCATGACCAATGACGAAAAAACAGTGGTGATGATGGATTGGTGAAGACGTCAAAAAGAAAATGGTGGGACGACGATGGCCGAGCAACAATAGGATGCCATTTCTGGAATTATGACAATGGTATGACGATTACGCCAGTAGAAGATCGCGATGATGACGCTGGTACGAGGACTGTATGACAAACCCGGCAGGATGACCATGATACTACCAGGATGGCACTGGGACGACGGAATGACGATGATGGAATGAAAACAATCCCTTCACGACGATCGTATCATCACGAATGCCTGACGATGACTGTATGACGGCAACGCAATGACGACGATAGCTTGACGACGCGACGACATGACGAAGACGGGTGACCATGACCGAATAAAGACGACGGCTTCTTGACGACACCATTACGAGAATGGGATGATAGCACGGTAATGACTACGCCGGAATGAGTATGATGGAACAACGAGAACAGCGTGGTGATGATGGAATGACGAGAATAGGATAATGACACTGGAATTACTGCGACAGAATTAGGACGATTGCATGACAGCGACGCAATGATGACTATAAAATGACAAAGAAGGAATGATGACAATGGAATGACGACACCATGACGACGACCGCAAGACGACAATAGGATGACGATGTTGGAATTAATACAATTGTGGGAAGACGACGCCATGATTACAATGGTATGACGATGGCAGCGTCACGACGCCAGCATGACAACAACATGTGATTACTAAGTTCGTATGACGACGCTGAAACGATATCGACATCGCGACGACGGTACGACCACTAATGTATCACAACGACTGTATTGCGACCACTCAATTTTGACGAAGGCGTGAGGACGACGACGTGACGACGATGGAATGATGAAAACGAAAACATGAAAACGGACTTATGACAAAGGAATAACATGACAGCGTGACGAAGAACGCTGGCGTCATTACCATCATCATCATCAGCAGCAGCAGCAGCAGCAGCAGCAGCAGCAGCAGCAGCAGCAGCCTGGTTACGCCCACTGCAGGGCAAAGGCCTCTCCCATACTTCTCTGACTACCCCGGTCATGTACTAATTGTGGCCATGTTGTCCCTGCAAACTTCTTAATCTCGTCCGCCCACCTAACTTTCTGCCGCCCCCTGCTACGCTTCCCTTCCCCTGGAATCCAGTCCGTAACCCTTAAGAGGAAGCTTTAGCTCGGGCCCAACTCCGACGCGGCCTATTCAAATACATGTAAAACGCAAAAACGTTTTTATGAGATAACCCGTGGACCGATTTTAATGAAATTTGTTGCATTTGAAAGAGAAAGTTGAATTCTAGTGACTGTTGGAAGCGGAATTTCTATTTAGGGCTTCAATTTTCTTAAAACGATTTTCAAATATTTGACCGTTTGAAAAAAATAGAAGCACAATTTTTAAAAATTGATAGCTCTGTATCAAAAACAGATATCGTGGTTCTGTGAACGGCATCCATTAGATCATTGAAAGCGGACAAATTCTATATGTCATTTTACATCTTACGTGAATTTGTAACGTTGTTTACAAGGGTTCTGCAAAAGCTGTATTTCCATGTTACTAAATTTTTTGAGATTCATGTGTAATATATCAATTTTGTCCGCTTTGGATGTACTATTAGATGCATTTCACAGAATTGTATTATCGTTTTTCCTTTAGGAGTTACGGAGTTGTAAATTTGGCAGTTCTGTTTTTTGGAAATTTCGGATTTTCGCCAGTTTTTAATAAAAGATTGACGCCCTAACTCAAAAATTCGAAACCAACAGTCACTAGACTTTAAGTTTTTCTTTTAAATGTAACAAACCTCGTCAAAATTGGTGCAGTGGTTGCCGAGAAAAACGAATTCTCTTTTTACATGTATTTAGATAGGAGCACCCGAGCTAAAGCTTCCTCTTAATGACCATCGGTTATCTTCCCTCCTCATTACATGTCCTGCCCATGCCCCCCCCCCCCATTTCTTTTTCTTGATTTCAACTAAGATGTCATTAACTCGCGTTCCTTCCCTCACCCAATCTGCTCTTTTCTTATCCCTTAACATTACATCCATCATTTTTCTTTCCATAGCTCGTTGCGTCGTTCTCAATTTAAGCAGAACCCGTTTCGTAAGCCTCTAGGTTTCTGCCCCATACGTGAGTACTGGTAAGGCACAGCTGTTATATACTTTTCTCTTGAGGGATAGTGGCAACCTGCTGTTCATGATCTGAGAATTCCTGCCAAACGCACCCCAGCCCATTCTTATTCTTCTGATTATTTCACTCTCATGATCCGGATCCGTGGTCACTACCTGCCCTAAGTATATGTATTCCCTTACCACTTCCAGTGCCTCGCTACCTATCGCAAACTGCTGTTCTCTTCCGAGACTGTTAAACATTACTTTATTTTTCTGCAGATTAATTTTTAGACCCAGCCTTCTGCTTTGCCTCTCCAGGTCAGTGAGAATACATTGCAATTGGTCCCCTGAGTTACTAAGCAAGGCAATATCATCAGCGAATCTCAAGTTACTAAGGTATTCTTTATTAACTCTTATCCCCAATTCTCCCCACTCCAGGTCTCTGAATACCTCCTGTAAACACGGTGTGAATAGCATTGGAGAGATCGTATCTCCCTGCCTGACGCCTTTCTTTATTGAGATTTTGTTGCTTTCTTTATGGAGGACTGCGGTGGCTGTGGAGCTGCTATAGATATCTTTCAGTATTTTTACATTTGGCTCGTCTACACCTTGATTCCATAGTGCCTCCATGACTGCTGTGGTTTCGACCGAATCAAACGCTCTTGCGTAATCAATGAAAGCTATATGAAGGGTTGGTTATATTCTGCATATTTCTCTATTACGCATTACGCTGGCGTAATGACGACCAAATGATAAGGTAAAGAGCGAGAGAGAGAGCGAAATTATGCACATGAAGGCAAGGAAGTTAAACAGATCTAGTTCCGGTTGTTACCCTTAACGGGGAGAAATGTTAGGGGGATTACAAAAGAAAGAATGTGGAAGGGGAGAGAGAAGTACAGAAGGAAAAGTAACGGCGTACATTATAAAGCGGTGGCGGGCAGCGATCTTAAAGTCTGTCATGAATGCCCTGTTGTGAGACGCTTCAGCGGTTTGTGGTTCGGACTCTGCCATCACTCAGAGGGTCGCTTGCCTACGCCGCCGGAGCGCTTAAAACGTCGGAGCTGGCCAGGCGTCGAACTGAGCTGACTAGACAGACCCATGCCGTCGTCCGTCTCTATCGCCAAGAATTGCTTGTTGTTGAGGGGATCAAGTGAAGAGGTTGGAGGAAATGCATTGGTTTATTTTACATATTCAATGCTCGCAACGGCTCCATGTATAAATGAGCACACTATGTTGGAGCACATTATATTCCTGATCACGCTACACGTCTGAGCACACATATGCTTGAGCACACGCATGTTTGACCACATATCTGAGCGCACAATACACTGCACCAAAGATTCGCTTTTTAAGCCCCATTTTCCCTAGGTCACTAGGCGGGGGAATTCGATTACTATGTCCCGAACAATGAGGAGGGTCGATGTCTTCGCAGCACTCTGCCCATGATGTCTCACCAATATTTTGGAATCCACCTCTGATGTTGCGCAATCACCCCCGCATACGACGCAACCACGAAGCAATTCGGAATCTGAAGTCGATGCTGTTCCCACTGAAGTCGTTGACGTTGGCGCCTTGCATCACTTAACGTGCTTTCGGTGGCGGTCACTTTGTAGCGATGTGAGAAGCCTGGCCTTGACGGTCGTTATCGCTTCCACCGAATGATATGGTTTCTGTCACCTCGAAGGGAGCTTCTTTGTTGACATGTGAACCGCATCATCTTGGCGGGTGGTGGTCAAGTGGTCGCTTCGTGAGAGGCACCCAAAAATGCCCATTGCCGTGTTGAGAGGTAGCCCGCAGAACCTGTGTAGCCCGGATGAAGCCGCTTTCATGTGGCGATAGGGTGGTTTAATCGACGTGGTCTTACCTGCCGATATTGCAGTGTCCCGCAAATCATATATACATGATCTCATGTCCCTCGGCATGGCGGCGATGACAGCTCTTTCAAATTTCTGAGGTCAGTTGTTCATTGGGTCCAAAGCGCATTGAAGCACGATGACGACGGCATGACAACGAAGGAATGATCAGAATGTAATGAAGCCGACGAAATGACGATGACGGCGTGTTTGTGTCCAAGCTCATTCACGCCTAAGCATACGTGTATCATCCCCAAGCTCGTGCACCCTCGCTTTGCACTATATGCAGTGCTTGTTTCAACTATCTCCAATACCACTCAATAGTGGAAGACTTGCAGCCAGCAGCCAGCAGAATAAAAGCAGGGGAAAAGGGCAAAGAAAGCTTCGCTTTAAAATTATCGCAATGCAACGCGCACGGAACGGGCTTTTACAACTTCTACTGTACGACCAACATTTCCCACGTGCCTTGGTGTGGAGCCCTTTAAACTGCGGTTGGTTAACCCTTCCATCAAGATAATTCGTAGGCTCTGGGCATAGCTCTTCAGAAAAAGAAAACTGAAAAACTGTGGCACTTTTCCTACGAGTCAAAGCTTTGTTTAAGGCAACCAGTAATAACGAAAATGCTTAATATTGTGTAGCTCAAACCATTTAACCACGCGGAAAGGACGTCCTGTGTGGAGGTACTTTAGATCACACGATATTGCTGACGCTATAATCAGGAAAACGGCCGGAGGTTTCAAATGCGGACACCTAGCCCCGTACGTCACTGTTGGCGCTAGAAATTTCCCCATAAAATCTGTAACGGACGATTTCACAAAGGTAGCTGTAATATAGAATACTCAGTCTACCTCTCCAAGTTTAATAAAGTTTCTAAACAACGACTAGTCGTTTCTCGTGCCTAATGGAAGCATTGATTTCTTGATATTCAAATACAGTGTATTTTACGTCCAGTGCATCACTGTTTTTTTTTTACATATGCACAAGAAACGTGGGTTTTAAGCACGCACAAAATGTGAAGAACCAGCATTTAAATTTTACATTTACGCAAAGTTCACTGAAGCTGTGTCTTTTAGCGAGTCGCGCGCTTACAGGCAGTAAGTTTTATTCACAAAGAGCCCACCGGCACGGTATAACCTTAAAAGCACACACAAAGATTCCGTGCGTCAGTGGCTGGAGGGGAGATACGCGTTACATGGCTCGATGAATAATACTTGGATATTTACCAAGAAAACACTGTATTCTTCAGTCGCAAATTCGTCTGGAGTAACAAATAAGTCTTAAGACGCTAAGGCCTCACAAGAAGTCAGATATAGCTCCAGCCAAGAGCAGCGGCCTGTTGCAAGGATCATATCACGGTATTTACTCATTAGTCCAGTTCGGAGGCCTTGTAGCAACCGCGAAAGGTCGAAAAACGGTTAGTTGAAAGTGAGTTCTTATCGAATCATTCTGACATAAAGAATGAGCCGGGGGATGCCCAATTATCATTTGACATTGAATTACGGATGATGTACAACATGAATCCTGGCATACTATACTTAGATACGTGCGTAAATATGTGCCCGGCTCTTGAGATAAAGTCCATTTTTTTCCGGTAACGTTGAATAACAACTGGTGTTGTAATTTACTTTATTACCATTCTAGGTGTTATTTCTGACAGTTGTCCATATCGTTCATTATTCTAACTGGGAGATCTATTGTATTTCTAGATGTACTCGTACGTGAGTATAGCATGCCGCTGAACAAAACATCATAAGGAATGCCTCAGGAAATGTCTTTACAAAATTGTAGGTATGTGTTATTCTTAATAAACACTTACCTCCCCTAAGTGTTTCACTTTTATGTGCAATAAGCTTCTTAGCACTCTTCAGCTGTCTTGCATCTTGTGAGGGAAATTAATTCAATATCACAGTAAAGGGGGCATGAGATGTGCCTTTGATTTATGTTTCAACAAAAGGCTTTTTGTTTTCTTATAATAAAACATTGCTCTGCATGCAAGAGCAGACCAAGGTTGGAAAAGGGTTCACATGGGGGCAAGCAGTCATAAATTGCGCCTAAGACTTGACGCTAGCTAATCGAGTGAAGCGAGGCACTGTCAGGAGCCTTTCCACAAGAAAGAAGCAATAATAACGCATATGGGGGAAACCTACACTACAATAATTATGTTAATTATGGACTAACATGATAACAACAGATGTGGATCTAACTTTCCTTTCTTTTCTAAAGCTCTGGAAGACATTCAGAAATATTCTTCCAAAGGCCGCAGGCGAGTCGTAATGGATCTTTGATGTCCCTGTGCCCCCGTCGCCACTTTTTTGTCGTTCTTTAGACCGTCTAGTGATGAGCAAGCTACTAATGGGCCGCGAAGAGCCATGTACGCGTGCGTGGCAGAGTTAGGCCATGTTTGCTGCGTCGACGCTGGCCTTTTTTTTCTGTTTTTCTTAGGAAATGCACAAATCAGGAGCTGGACAGTGTAACGAAATCACCATCACTGAGATATTGCGACGGTCTTTAAAACGTGAGAGAAATTACAACATGTAGGCATCACTTCATGTGTTTTTCGTTAGGTCATGTTGGAGCTGTTATTTGCACGCTCTTTTCGTAAGCCTTACGTGTTAAAAGGGCAATGAACGGCGAGCTCAGTCACCGTCGATGTCGTCATGTGAGAGGTACTATGAACTTGATAGTAATCCTTGCCGCTGTTAATTACGTCATTGAAGAACAGCCGTGAGTATACGCCGCTTTTCGCGATTCCAAGCCGGCCATTCAGAGCTCGCTGTGCAGCCTCTATAGCGTCACAAAACGTAGAGACAGCAAAAAAACCTGGGACGAGAAAGACCACCATCGTACTCTCAAAAACGGCCGCATCGTCTTTTAGCGACTGCCTAATCATTTACCACATCTTTGGCAATGGCCTCGCTGAAGATGCCACCCTCAGGGCTCCTGCCCATGCAAGACACTGCACAGACAGTTTGGATACCTTTGTCTAGAACGGACGCTTCGAGAAAACTAGGATCACCTGAACTCTCGAATTGTCGCCGGCGAATTCTCGACTCGTCAGTGAAGCCCCTTCAGCTAGCCCAAGGCACAGAACACTACTGCGTCACTTGCAGCTGAGTGCTAGATCAACAAAAACATATTCGTTTTTATTGGAATGAGGGACACACCTTCGTGCGAGAGGTGCAGGTCCTAGGAGTCCATGAAACATCTTTTCTACATCTGTCCCTCCTTTGATGAGCAGCGCCTTCCACTCCGCACAACATTAGGTCAGCTGGATTCAAAATAATTAACGGTGATAAAAGTACTTGGGCCACGGCGACATTCCTTGCAAGCCGAAAAAGAGATATGTGCATTGCTGCCGTTCCAGATGTCGACTGCAGCTTCGATGTTCACCTCCAAACTAAAAACACCCAGAGTTTATTTTTTTCACTCCCTCGTTTCTTTCGTTTCATTCAATAATGCCTCTCTTCATTCGTGCTCTTCTTATCCGTAGGGCACCGAACCGGATTCTCGTCTTGTTAACCTCCCTGCCTTGCCTTTTCTCCTTCTCTCAGTCGTGTCAGCGCAGAGAGGGCAGTGAGCCACATGTCATAGTGCGAAGTTGTACGTTTGCAGCAACCAACAACAAATTTATTATTGCGACAGCAATTATATGGACACTCGGATCCAGGCACATTTTCGCCATCGCCGTGAGGTTTCGTATGAGTGCAAGCATGTGATGTTGAGCCGGCGAACGCAGTTCACTCTCGCTTTCGCGAGCGAGGAGCGTGACCCGGATGCGTGCCCTCTCCTGCGGCACACGAGGCAGGGATCAGGCGCGCGAGGACGGGCGTTCTTCTCCGGCGGCTGCGAGGCTCCCTCGCAGTCCTCCTCGCCAGCTTTTCGGTACATAGTGGAGACAACCGCGGTGTCTACTACGGCGTTGGCCACGCGGGTCGTGGACGCCGTAGTAAACGCCTTTGGCGGACGTCATAGGGACGCCTTGCCGGCGCTCGTGTGTCTTGAAAGCGATCTGCGACATCGCGAAACTGCGCGCCCACAAGGGCCTCATCTTCAATGCGATACGCGATGTTTGCAGAGTGCGCGTAGGGCCGGTAGCTTCGTATGCGCTGTGCTTTCGATGTTTCGTTCGCGTTGAAGTGACAGACGCACGGAGGTCAATGCCGCGATTCCTATCTCCAGCGTTTTCACAGACAGTCTCCGCTGTCATCGAGCGAAATGTGTTCATGTTTACCTCTGCTCGAGTGACACTGTGCTGGTTAATTTAGTTAAAACACGTTGACGGGCTAGCTGGTTTGAATCCATGATAGAATGTGTAAGCGCGACTGAACAAGGACGTAGAAAGAAGCAGACACACAAAGACAGTGGTGTCTCTGTGTGTCCGTTTCTTTCTAGGAACTCATTGAGTCACGTTTACATATTCTATCATTGTTAATTTAGTTAGTAAGCGAATGTTTAAAAGTTTAGACGGCCGATAAAACTACTATCCTTACTTCGTATAGCTATTTACTAATTCGCTATCGCAATCGGTGCTTCGCCTTTCGGGCGGAACTGCGTATTTTTCTTCTAAATGACACGCTGTACATAAAGAAGGAAATCAATGTCAATGGGACGAAACAAAGGCTAACTGAGTATTGGCTGTATTTTCTACTCGTACTTACTTAATAAACATGTTCCCAATTTATCTTGAGGGCTTTTATTTCTACCACGCATTCTAAGGTAATACATTAATGCACGAGAGTTCATTCTCAGCTCGGACCTGACAGCAAAACTTTCGGCCATCCAGCGAGCCGAGGAAGCCGCTTCGATACAAGGTCTCAGAACCGCGTCCGCGGCGGGTGCCCAGACCCACTAAGAAGACGCCAGACTCGAATCTTATTGATCTGAAAATAAAGTTTACGCTCTCTCGTCTTCTAGAATGATTCCGCTGTGGCTGGAACAGCAGATATGTCATTGCCTTTTTCATTCTAAGCTCTGCTACGGAGCTCTGGTGTGTGGCGAAGAACTTCCAAAACTAACTACAGAAAGCTAGTGCTTCATCAGAAAAACTCCATCTTTACTGAAGCTACCAAGGAAATTATGCAAATTTGTGGACAGCACCTTTATTTGAAAAAACCAGACGCTTCGTGCTGATCAAATTTTTTTTTACATGATAGTAACACAACTCATATATAGCGAAAACCTTACCATTATCCCATCTGCCAGAACCACCACTGCACGAAAAGAACACGAAGAGGGTATGACAAACATACTTTTGTTTATCAAATAACTTACATATTCAACAAATTAAAACAAAAGCTCAATTTCAATTGTCCTGAAAAAGCCTTCTGCTACATTTAATAAAAATCATTAAGCAAGAAAATATACGCTTGATGGTTAGCACACAAAAGAACATTATAACGGTACACCTGCACACAGTGACGGGTATGACACACCCGCACAAAGTTGTAGCGGCAGTGCGTCCTGTTGTCTTGTATCTAAACTATTTTCGTTTTTGTTTCCTTTTTATTATGAACATTATTGGTTGTTATGTTATTGTAGTTAGGTAATGCGAATTGTACAACATGTATTTTATTAATCATACCAGTTCTTAATTGCATTCACTTGATTCGTATTCTTCTACTCTAGTTGTTACTTTAGTCAGAGTAATGACCCTTATGTGTCTAAGATACATGTTTTTGCATATTTGCAGCCTGTTCTAAAGTAATATCGCAACTGCCCTCGTCCCTTTTTATGATGGACTGGTTTGCCGCTTAAAGCTATTTTCTTTTCAGTTTAGCGTTTGTATTGATTGATATGTTTTTCGTATATATATGAGTGCTGTACGAAATGTGTACAAGGGTGTTGGGTCCTCTCTCAGGCACTTTGCCTTCAGTTCCAACGTCCTCTTGTTTTTCTACAAGGAAAACTGATACTGATACTAAATTTTGCACTTTGAGGCGGAAATGTCGGTCCAAAGATGTGCGGCAGAGTGATGGCGGCGGCAGTGGTGGTGGTGGTGGTGTTGCAGCAAGTTGGGTTAGGCTCGCATACATAGCCGGCAATAGTTTCGCCTGAGCCTCACTCTTTGCGTATTGTAGGCTATCCTGAAAGAATGGTGAAACTGGCAGCAGTTGCACCGTTATTTAAGCCAGGCAACAAAGAAAGCGACATCGCATTGAGCTACATTACTGCAGGCAGTTTCCTTGCGCTGAGAATCCGATCACTGTTAAATTAGCTGCAGTGGACCACAAATTTACAAATGAATGTACTGTGGCTGAGCTTTAAGAAACGTTGTGGCATCAAAGTCAAATTTTAGAAGGTAATTAATAAAATTTATTTCATACATATTGAGTCTAATAATTGGTCGCACTGGGCGTGACAAGGAGCATAAAACATCCACGGCAGCTGCATTTTATTAGCCTGCATAGTGTCCTGAATAAAACGTAATGAAAGTTAGGCACTGAGGGCACTGACCATGGTGAATGTATTCACCCACAAGCTGGTGTCACGGCTCTCGCTTTCAACAGTCTGTATTACTTCACGGGGCCTTGATATAGACCTCCAACTATTCTCAGTTTATTATTGTAACTGATAATAGAGTGGCCGATATGGTCACACACACAAAGAAAGAAGCTGGGCTGTCCCGGTGCATTTTAAGTCAAAATTTCGATTTGAAATCGCTGCCTTCAAGCCCGTCATTCCGAGGCTGTCTGCCATTCTGGTATAAACTGCGTTACATCAGCAAGTGCTACGTCGACTGCTCCCAAACTGAACGTCTTGCACCGAACACACTGACGTCCAATGACGCAGCAAGGGCGTTGCCGTTGACTTTTGCCCTCCGTTTTGTCACTCGCTCGAAGAATGGACCACAAACCAGAGAACACCTGCAGCAACTATCTCGGACTGCCCACCGAGAGGCACATACAAAAATAAAACAACGCATGACGACCACGGTTTATTTCCGGTCCTACCAACGGCTTCCGGTGCTTACTGTGCAAAGAAGCACGGCCTTTGAGATTGGCTTCCGTTACACTGAGGGACTCCAGTTGCGCTGTTTCGTTACCGGTTAGTGTTGCCAGACTGCTCCACTTTTCAAATGCGGTTTTATAAAAATCAAGCGCAAATTTTTTAATGCACCGAATGCGCTTCAAATATAGTCAATTTGTTGTGGAACGCCTATGGTTTGCTATGCAATGCATAATTCAAGCTCGAAAGTTTGGTGCCTTGGCCCCTTCAACCTGACAAGTTAACCTCTCTGTTCGGAAGCATCATGTGCATTGACCAGCTAACGATTACTATGAGGATCTCGATGGCTGCGTTGTCGCAGTTTAGCTGTTGTATCATGTGTATCACACTGGAGACCAAAACAATTTAATTCACCTATCTTTCCTAAAGGAGCTGTGCTTGTGCATGATGTTTTTTGTCTGCCTTATTTTCAGTGACGCTATCAATGAAATAAAAAGTTGAGGGTAGCGTTTGTCTCTTGTAGTTCGTTTCTTTTATTGCGATATCAATTATATGGACACTCCAGGCGCATTTCGGCTGCCGGCGTCGCCGCCGCCGTCGCCGTGAAGTTCTGTATAAAGTTCAAGCGCGATAAAACCGACGCCGTGCGCCGTATGCTATCAGTGCGAGCGAAGGCTTGCTAGAGTGAGCCGGCGGACGCGGTTCAATCTCTCGTGCGCGCGAGCGAGGAACGCGGGCCGGAAGCATGTCTTCTCCTGTCGCACACGAGGCACAATGGTCAGGCGAGGGAAGGGGGCGTTATTCTTCGGCGGCTGCTAGGGTGCCTCGATGCCCTTATAGCCCGCCACTCCGTACAAAAGGGAGACATCGGCTGCGTCTACTACAGCGTTGGGCCACGCGAACGGCAACGACCGTAGTAGACGCCTTTGGAGGACGCCGTAGGGACGCGTTGCCGGTGCTCGCATATCTCGAAAGCGATCTACGACGTGGCCAAAGTGCGTCCCTGTGCGGGCCTCATCTTCAAAGCGATCTGAGATGTTTGCAGAGTGCGCGTAGTGCAGGTAGCTTCCTATGGGCCGTGCTTTGGACGTTTTGTTCGCGTTGTAGCCAGAGATGCACAAAGTTCAATTCGCTTGCTGCTGCCGCGATTTCTCAGTCCAGTATATTTACGGCGAGTTTCAGCGCTCATCGAGCGAGATGTGTTCATGTTTACCTGTGCGCGCGTAACACCGTGCTTGTAAATTTAGTTAAAGCACGTTGGTGGGCCAGTTGGTTTGAATCCATTATAGAATGTGTAAGCGCTACGGAACAAGGACGTAAATAAAAGCAGACACACAAAGACAGCGCTCTCTCCGTGTGTGTTTCTTTGTACGTCCTCGTTCAGTCACGCTTACACATTCTGTCATCGTCGATTGAGGTAGTTAACGAATGTTTACAATTTGATATGACCGATAATACTAGTTTCCTTACTTCGTACAGCTATCTATATAATTTTCTATCGCAATAAGTGCTTCGCCTTTCGGGCGGAACTAGGACTTTGTTTTTTTGATGTTCTGGCGTACCCGTGTTCGTACTTCCCAGCATCATCAAGTATTCACTACCTGTACATGCACAGCATGTACAGCTTTATTGTAAGCAGATTGAATATGTGTCAATCATCTGCAATACTAAGCAATTGGCATGTTTATTATTACCATCATCTGTAGTGTTATTTTTGACAGCTTACTAGCCTTACTCTTGTCAGAGAACTAACATAAACAGAGATAAAGGACCTCAGAAAGGCTGGCCTACGTTTCTATAGGTGGACCTATCCTTGAGAAAGGCGTTCTACATATCTTGATTTTGGATAGTCTTAATACTGTAATATACCAGCGTTCTAGCCTTCTGTATTGTGTTTGTATATTTCTACTTTGCCCCTCCAGCTTAGGCCACAAGGCCTGTATTATGCTGCAAATAAATAAATAAATAAATAAATAAATAAATAAATAAATAAATAAATAAATAAATAAATAAATAAATAAATTTACTTGCCATCCCGACTCAGCGAAAATGGATCGCCAGCGAAGCTGTTAGAAATCCACTCAAACGCGGTCGATGGGGATATGAAATATCTAATTTTTCTGCCTAGTCTTAGCACGACACCGTTGTTCAGCATTACGATTTTGCACTCTTTGATGCTCATCGCCTTCACGCTGCTCTTCGGGAGTCTTTGCGTGGTCTATCCATAGTGGTCTTGTAATGAACTTAACGAGTTGCTAGGCAGGTCTGCCTTTCATATATGAAGT
The DNA here is from genome assembly GCF_050947875.1 of Dermacentor variabilis. Taxonomy (NCBI): domain Eukaryota; kingdom Metazoa; phylum Arthropoda; class Arachnida; order Ixodida; family Ixodidae; genus Dermacentor; species Dermacentor variabilis. The sequence continues at coordinate 93,098,631 of NC_134569.1, read as the reverse complement.
TTGGCGACGTCACTCAAAGATTCATATGCTGCTTCTGCCCCTTTCCCACCGGAGCAGGTTATGCAACCGTAACCTTTACCGGGAAATGCACGCGGGTAGAAGGAACATGCTTCGCATTGTTCATAGGCGCCTTATCATCCATCATGCTGTTTTGCAAAACGAGAACAAGGTGAAAGCGGGAGCCAACGTTTCGACAAGTAGACTTGGCTTTTTCAAGGCGACATATACTTTCCTCGACACAGTATATGTAGGTAGGGTTCTTATACAGGGCAGAGGGGGTAAGTCAGGCGGGTAATCGAGACAACGACCGAAGGTGTGTTACCGGCGAGGGCGTAGAATTGAGAATAAAGTAGTGCTGCGCAGAAGGCCGGTGACACGGCTGTCTGTCAGCCACGTGTCAATGGCCGTGTGTCAGGCGGCGTGTAAACGGCATGCACAGCACCTCTAGCTGTATTACCTGCTTCGCTGGTGGTCGTGGGCTCTCGTGTATAATAGAGGGAGTGGCAGAAACCGGTGCTCGTGAAAAATATATAAAAAATAACACTGAAATGGAATAAATAAATCAACAAATAATAGGAAAAAAACGGAAAGAAAGAAAAAAATACAAGAAAAAACACCAAGCAATCAAACTAAGTGTTGTTGCCTATTGCCTGAAGTTTAGCATAGGGAATAGATTCTAAAGCTCTCTTTGAAACGTTTATGCCTATTGTTTGCAGTTTCCTGAACTTGTGCATAAGATATGATTCTCTGTATTTTCTTTCTTGTTTAGAACGGAAATTTGACTAAGAGGTAAAGTTTAAGATCATGAAAGTTATGACCAGGTTGGTTGAAATGCTCGGCGACGGCTTTGAGAAGCTTTCTAGCTCTCCTTCTTTTTTTTTTTTTGTTAAGGAGAACCCTACACATATACTGTGCCGAGGATATGATATGTCGCCTTGAAGAAGACAAGTCCACTTGTCGAAACGTTGGCTCCCGCTTTCACCTTGTTCTTGTTTCGCTCATCGTCTTGAATTTCCACCTCCCGCCTTCTCCCTGTTTACCCATCATGCGATTTTGATGCTTGTTTTGTGCTTTTCTTTACTGAAATTGTAAAGGGGTATATTCGGGTCGCAGAGCAGCAGCGAGAAATGCAGCACCAGCAGCTAGGGCGCAGCCAAAGAGCAAACTGGGTGTGAGCCAGGCTATGGCAACGGGGCTTTTGAGCGTGCTGATCTTCTTTGTCACAAAATGAATACTGAGGTGTGTGTTGTAGGCCTGATTCCAAATATGATATGCACTTCTTTTCAGTCCTTTCTTTTGTTTTGCTGACAGACATGAAAAATGCCGACCAACTAGAGGGTAACAGCTTCGCTGTAGTAAAAAAGTCCACTGATGTGGCCATCAGCACTCAACAAAAGAGGGGCTTCAACTCGTATTTCTTGGAGAAGAGCAATAGGGCCACACACCTCAGTCTGCAGGTGGCTTGTACAAAACGAATTGCATGCAATGAATTACGTGTAGCCAGTTACATTTTCTGGGAATTTGTTAGCTTAAGGATTAGTTTGTATAGTCGGTAATGCTCACTGTAATGCAATTACTTTTTTTCACTAATAAATTGCGCTTAGCAAGTCACTTTATTTACGATACAAGCTGTAATACGCAGCGCAGATTTGAGAAACTGATTTTAGCGGCAACTATGATACAAAGTCCGAAATGGTGTCGCCACGCAATGCATGTTCACACAGGCAAATCCGGTGGCTCAGTACGCTCCACCATATGTTTACCGATGAATTACGATGAATGATACAGGTGCTGGTAAGGCTCGTTAGCGAATGCCACTTATGTGACTTTCTGGCCCGATAATGCCAGAAAGTCACATATGGACGGCTTATTTTTTTTTTTTTTGTCAGGTTTTCATCGACCGAACCGGCAGTGTCCTCTCCAAGTCTCAGCAAAACATCAAGCCCTGCGCTTCGCAGGGGGCCCAGTGCAGAGTAACGGAAATATTGTACGCAAGTTCCGGATGCGTTACGACACCGCCGTACCTCCGAGCGCGTACATCGAGCTACCCTCTCTTTTTCTTCCTTGAGCAAGTTTTAAGTGTTGCTGCTGATGTCCTCACAACAAAATCGAAGGACGATGACCAAAAAAAATTTTTTTAACGCAATTGTTAGTGCAGGCCAGTTCTTTCTGTTTACTGTATCTATGCAAAAGTTCGGAGGAAGGTAAGGTAGAAGCAATCGATTGCTACTGAGTAATTATTCAGTTAATTTCGTGGGGCCATAATTCGTAACTGTAATCAATTACATTTTTCAGTGAAGTAGCTGTAATTGTAATCGGTTACTTGCCTTTCCTGCAAGGTGCACAAATCTAATCTGTAGCTGTCCAGCTCCAGTGAGACGTACCGCTGTGCTAACAGCACTTTTCTTTTTTCTTTGCATTTTTCTTTGCGGTGTTCCTCCATTGACCTCACAAACTGATAGCCAGGCGTAGGCTCCAATTGGCTACATTATAAAAGGGCATACAGACCCATCATACATCTCGATTTCTCAAAAATGAGGACAAATAAGAGAACCTCTTTTCTATTCCCGCGTTACTATATTTTGTTGCGGTAACAGCCATCCCTTTTGCTAACCATATTCCGATCGGCGGAGAGCTTTGTTCAATTACTCTGGCATATATAGAGTGATTAAATGGGATGTGATGGTGAAGCATCGGAAGTGCTAACTGCGCCGACAGAGTCCCGTTACCTCCTCGTCAGAAACAGGGAAACCATATTTCATAGGGTGTCGTTTACATGAACCACTATCGCTGCGATTTGATTAGATTTATGGCTAATGAAATGCTTGGCAGCTAGCGACGCTATTTGAAGGCAATAGCAAATGGTTTTGCGTAAGAACCGCGGAAGTGAACTGCATTGTAGCATTTGATACGTGAAACGTCGTCTGCGCACATTAAGCAGTCTGTCTACTCGCATCGCTGGCCTTTTTGCTTTGTACAGGCCCGCTCATTTCTCAACGGGTACACGGTGATAGGTCAATGGCTCGCGATGTGCTGCAAACGACGTGTAAGGGAACGCCCACTTGCTCCAAATCTACATCTGCATTTCGTGCACGCATGTTTCCGCTGCCATGCGTCAACACAAAGAATGCGGACATCTGTGATCTCCTTTCAGCCTAATTAATGGAAGACATTTTCCAGATCTTCAACGCGACTGCACCTTGAAGTGCCCCAAGGCAACTGATACCCATCGACATTAACAAATATTATCTGTGCGCTCGCAAACACTATTCACTCAGAGTCTTTTAATTAGCATTTAGTACCAGAGAGCAGAGTAGCCGTATAGGAATGGGAAACTGTTTCCTTCGAGCGGCCCTTGCCAAGAGGCGATATCTGTAGAACTTACCCCGCTGGTGACACGGCATGGTCAGGCCATCTTGCGGCATACAAAACCTAACTTTATTTCATATTTCTGTACGCGTCTAGCACAAGCACACGTGTGCAAAGTGCAAATGCTATAGTGGAGTGCTTGTTTCACGCTCGCCATAGCTGATACAACCCCATCGATAAGCCTCGTTGACTTCAATAGCCTTTCTGCAATGCTCTATAACAAGAAGAAGCGGGAAAACAAGCTTTTATTTTCTCTCAGTTATTATGCTGTCATTAGGCGATTGCAAAAGAACTGTGTCACGCGCACTGAAGCGCTGTGTATTTGTGCAATACATGCTTTTTCTTCTCATCCCTCATCCCACTTCACTCATTTTCTTCCACTGTCCTCTTTTCTGAGAGCACTGTAACAGTTTGCAACAAGCTCACTCCGGCCGACATCCTGGCCCTTTCTTTCAACAAAACACACCTCTCTGTTAAATGTTCCGGCTTAATTTCCTACCAGGTAATCGGAAAGTCGTTTTCAGGCGAGCTCACACACACTTGTAGTCGTAGCTAATTGACCTGTTCTGTGATTGGACTTTGATATAATGCGTAAAAAAGAGGTCCCAGGTAGTGGTAGAGGAAGCGAAGTGGTGATAAAGCAATTGAGTTTACGTGTGAGCCGGCTGCAACCTCTCCGATTTTGGAGCCGACTATTGAAAAAAAAAAAGCAATATGTGACAACTCTTCTCCCGCGCATTAGCCCGCTTGCTTCGCACAGATGCCTTGGAAAACGGTGCCCGTGGCTTCCAGCGAATTCATATTGGCGCCGAATGCGAAGTAATTGCAGTGCTTGTCCCTTCAGTTCCGTGGGAGGAAAACCGAGGGCGTTACTCTTGAGTGTGAAAATAATAAATGTAAGTTTTCTTTGTGGTTCTCCTGCTAAGAGCTGTGTTTGGATGTATAAGCGTTACCTGTGTATCTAGTCAGATAAACGCGGTCAGTAGCAGCGTGAAAGGATGCATGCCCTTTCAACAAATACGCCGAAACGTTAAACTTCTAAACCGAGCTTTCGGAGCAGCCGTCGAACTGTAATGCGGGAAATACCTAATGATAGCCGGAATATTGCTCACGGTGATCAATCCCCATGTTACGGCCTTTTCGGAATTGCATTCCTATTCTGCACGTTTACAATACCTGGCCGTTGTTTCCGCACGAAAATGTCCACCTAAGCTCTTTGGCAGTATACTCAGGTAAACCTTTGTCGATCGCCATATCATAAAGCTCCGGGTAAACATTCTTATTTTTTCTTACTTAAACAAAACAACAGTGTGCCCTCGAGAGACAGATAAGCCGAAGTATTGCAAATTTATTGATAAGAGTAGCGGCTGTGTAGAATAACAAGACTACGGTGCGGTCTGTGTATTGGCTCCGTTCGCACACAGTTTTATTAATGTATTTTGACCTTCTGCGTTCAGTAGAAGTTAGATTAAGTAAAGTTCTGGGTAGTAATGGTTGTTCTGGTTTCTAAGCAGCTTAAGTAATGCTCACAATATATATATATATATATATATATATATATATATATATATATATATATATATATATATATATATATATATATATATATATATATATATATATATATATATATTGTGAGCATTACTTTATTCCTTCATCTTCTTCATCTAAATATCTTCATCACCATGGCCATCCTCTCGACATTTCTTTCTTCGGTGTCCCCGTGCCTTCGTCCTCATCAGTGTGTGAGCAGTTCGTTTCGCGCGTTGCCCGGTGTCGCCAACGTGGCCGCCTCAACACCGACGCCAGTCAACAAGACCGCAAAATTCGCTATGATGCATCTCATCGTGTCGTTTCCTTCCACGCTGGAGATGAAGTGTTACTGTGGACCCCAGTTCGCGCTCCTAGATTGTGCGAGAAATTTCAGTCCCGTTTTATCGGGCCCTACATTGTTCGGAAACAGACTTCACCAGTTAACTATCGTGTCACTCCAGTTGTTCCGCCTTCGGACGGCCGCTGCCGTGCCACAGAGATTGTGTATGTTTCGCCTTTAAAGCCTTTCATACGGCCTTAAATTTCCCGCCATAACCAGCGGCCAGGTTGGCCGCTTCCACGCGCGGGGAAATTGTGTGAGCATTATTTTACCCATTCATCTTCTTCATCTGCATATATTCATCATCATGGCCAGCATCATCGTCTACCGCGCACGACCTGCGAAATAAACCGTTGAGGCTTAACAGCTGTCTCGCAACACACATTTAAATATATATATATATATATATATATATATATATATATATATATATATATATATATATATATATATATATATATATATATATATATATATATATATATATATAATATTACCCCGCTTAGAGATATTCGGATCACTTTGTTGCATACCGCCTAATTCATAAGTAGCCTTAATTATTTAAATACTTCTCAAATAATATAATTACATGAAAAGTGTCAACGATAAAAGTGTAGCGCAACATGACAAACTCCCTATACAGCCTTCTGCTGCTTAATACGTGCTACATAAAAGTGTTTTTCCGAGCATGAAGGAAGCCTGTGAACACACGCAATGTGCCTCGAGTGGCCGCGATTCAGCAGTTGAAGAGGAATTTATAGCTTTAGGAATTACGTATGAAGAAATTATGTCTCCTTTCCAACGTTAAGGCCCGGCCTTTTATAGGCAATACATGAAACGGCAATGCGTTCTGCTTAAATACGTGCATGGTATAGGGGGCCCCCATATGCACTTATCTGCTACCAAATCAATACAGACGACAGATTTCTGCTGACAGGTGCTTTCAGCTCTCATAAATAAGCAGTGCACATGTCAAACATGGTAAAATACAGAAACATGCACCACGGGATAGTTGCAGCAACAGGTTCGGAGAACAATATACATAATAAAGAAAAATATGCGACAAAAGTCGGGTATACAAAAAAGTTTAGCAGAAAAGGTGTGGACACGCGTTTTAACATAAATTCGACAGTAATAATTCGTGCATATCACTCGTCCTAAGTTAAATACAATAAATGACACCATCAGCAAGCAGGAAATCGCTTGGTCGAAGCGTGCGCATGTGCTTCGCTTGTGCGAACAGTTAATCTGGCGACGTAGCACAAAAGATACCACGAAAACGGGCCTTTTAGCCTGAGGGCAATGAGAATGTAGTTGTCTATTTTACGGACAGAAAGGTTGTTCTGCCCAGGCTTTCGTTTATCGCAGAAGCCACGGCACGAAATTTAAGGATTATGAATGATTCGTGAACCTTCCTTTCTTGGTGCGATTTGAAACCAGATTCAAGTACGGTGGTGGTTAGCTTATCAAAAGAGTAGCCCAGGATAGCGGATGTTTTGATAGCGGAAGAATGGGAATGCTCACTACATGCGAGCTATGATTGTTCAAACGCTACCTCAGGTTATTTCGGTTTGTCCAATGTACTGCAGTTTGCACGCTGAGCCTTCTGGCACATAGATAACATTGGACATGTCGCAGTCGAGGTTACCGTTTACGTTAAGAGTAAAATTGACGTGGTGCTCACAACATTCTGCGAAGTCGTCGTATTAGCACAAACTTAGCACCGTGACTTGCTGCAAGGATGAAAGCGTGTATGAACAGATTTTGTTTTTTTAGAAGACGTTAGTATGTCGCATACACTTTTCGATCGTCAGTAAACTTTGTGACGGCTCCGGAAACTGTCCTCTGAGGTGATTCCTCTGCATGAGTATGTTATGACGTTTTTTTCAAGGAGGACATTACCGTTTCGCATCAATGCAGAATGTGTTAAAACTAAATTACTATGCCTTCGTCGCTCAACCTGCTTATCCAGTCAAAGAAACGCACTTCGGTCCGCAGCGTCAGCGCGCTTAATCACGGCGTTCACAATTAGGAGGGATACTTCTGCATTATCAGAGCATCGCGAAGTCTGTCGCAGTTGGTAATGAAGTCGGAGTGTTTGTAACACAGCCTCTTGAAACGAAGTGCTTGACTATAGGGTATACTGGGGCCCTACAACGTAAAACTATTCCAATATGTTTTTATTCCAATCTCCTGACGTCAAATTTGCGTAACCACCGACGCAAGCGTCGGGCGGTGACCCGCAGGGTTGTCTGAACAGGCCAATCAAACGCTCTCCTCGATCATAGGATGTCAGTTTTGTTTGCTTGAAAAACTAATAACGTTGCCTACACAGAGCGACTTGCCTTATCTGATTGGCTGACAAGAGGCGAGGAGCCCACTCAAGTGGTGAGGGATTCGACGGAGCCAGTGCACTGAAAATCGATAACTGTATGACGAAGGCGGTGCCGGCGTCTGCGACTGATCCGCTTTCCCAAAATTAGCTTGCGGTGGCTGGTCGAAAAAAATCGCGGCGGCATGCAAAGGAAGCTTAAGAATGACACTAAAACGGATCCTCTGCAAAGAAGAGTTGGCAGAACGAGGTCGTAAACGTGCCGAAAGTGCTCAAAAACGTTACATGGCCACACAGAAAGCTTTATTACACGTAAATAAAGCCATGCTTTCAGGCAGGTGCGAGTAGCCAGTGTCTGAGTGATCGCCGCCAGCCATCTTTTATTCCTTTCGGAACGGGGCAGCCTGCGGCTATTCGGAAGAAAATTCAGTTTTGTTCGGCATACTAATGCATCTTTAACGCGTACACGTGAGTTTGACGCGGTGAGTTTCCGTGGTTTTGTGACGTCGCGTCACAAGCAGATTAGGTGGAGGAAGCCCGAAAATTTTTGACCAATAGCCGAGGGCTGATGGCCAAAAGGCGTCAAATCAGAAATAACTATTTTTTTTTGTCAAATCATGCAAAATCAGTGTCAAATCAATATCAAACGAGAAGCTATCACAGTTTTCGTGACGTCGCGTAACAAACAGGCGAAGTGGGGGTGGTACAAAAAAGTTTTTGATGAATCGCGGATGGATGATTGCAAAATTGGAATAGAAAAGTTTGGAATAGCTTTACGTTATAGGCGCCCCTGGTTTCACAGTGAGGATCATTTGTAAAGCGTGCACCGCTGCAAGCGCACTCATTATGCGGCGAAGCTATTTGTACCTACTACTGGGTCGAGAAGGCTGTCGCCTGCCTCTTATTCTACGCTTTACTTAAGCAATATGAATTGTAATTGTTTGATCACACTGCCATTTTGCATGTCTATCCAAAAGTCTTTCCAATACTCTATGATCGACTGACTTGGTATATCATAAATGACAGACGCTGTCGCACCTCTCAGTAAGTTTAGTCACATTCGCTCAGGCCGAAGCTTATAACTTGAATGCAAACGAAGAGGCGACCGCTACCAACGTAGTAGGCTATGGCTAAGGGCTGCCCATTGCATCTAGCCAAGGGGACAGCACGATAGCGTTCGTTCTTCTTTCGTCGTTGAATCGCTTCAACGACGGCTTACACGCACCTGTCGGCGTTGTGAATTCCTGCAATGGTGACTCGCATAAGGAATTCTTCCGAGGAGCAGTGCACTGCTATAAGCTACCCTGAGTCTCCACACCCGCTCGATCGTTGTGGCCAGATGAACGAGGTGATATGTACAGCTCGAGGCGACAAGAAAGCTTAACATCAGTAAGTCGGGGTCGAGGTTTCCCCGTCATACATCACGTAATGCTGACTGAACTACTTCGCCCCTTGTCCACGCAGTCCCTAAACCTCTAGCCCTACAACAAACTCTACTGATCTTTATGGGTCATTTGGAGCAGCACTGAGTTCCGAAATTAAATAATAAAAAATCCCTAAAATATAATGTACCTAGCAAAATAACCAGCTTTTTTTTTTTTTTGCTTTCAGAGAAGCTGCTGGTGCTACTTGAATAGCCTTCCTTGCGTTTTAAGTGCTTCTTATTTTCCTCCCTCACCCAATCTGCTCTGGGTGAGGGAACACACGCGAGTTAATGACATCTTAGTTGAAATCAAGGGAAAAAAATGGGCATGGGCAGGACATGTAATGAGGAGGGAAGGTAACCGATTGTCATTAAGGGTTACGGACTGGATTCCAATGGAAAGGAAGCGTAGCAGGGGGCAGTAGAAAGTTAGGTGGGCGGATGGGATTAAGTTTGCAGGGACAACATGGCCACAATTAGTACATCACCGATTTAATTGGAGAAGTATGGGAGAGGCCTTTGTCCTGCAGGGGGCGTAACCAGGCTGCTGCTGCTGCTGCTGCTGCTGCTGCTGATGATGATGATGATGATGATGATGATGATGATTTTTCTCCCACCACAGTGGGTTTTGTTTTTGAAATTCCGCACGCACTGATTACTTTGTCTCCTGGCCGCAGTGGTCTCATATTCGTAGTGGATGAACACAATATAACTCGCTTACTTAGACTTAGTTTCACGTAAAAAACATATTTGATCCATACCAATTCGTTCTTATTTTACCACAATGAGAAGGGTATGCAGACTATACACAGCAAGCACTGCACAACTGCATTTTTATTCTAAACAATTCCAATCTTTCCGATGGAAAAACACGAGGAATTTTAGGAGGATGCGCAAACTAGCACAATTGTATGTTCCCCGTTCACTAAACACCCGCAGGCCCCGGCAAGCTGCGGTACAACGTAAGGAAATAAAAGGACATCAGCTCACATTATTATTATTCGGCAAAGGTTTTCAGCCGTCGTTCACTTTGGTGACTGCGTGAAGCTCTCTCCAAAAAAGCGTGATCGCGCTACGTACATTATTTTTCTGAATGCGTTATTGCTTTGCTTGTTGATTATGTCCCACCGCAAGCTCTAACTTGAAAACAAATTGAGACGAAGGATTTCTTCTAATAGGACTAAAACGTAAATTAGCCTGAATCACCAAATGTGTTAACAACCTACTCACCAATGCTTACAATTAAAGAAAGATAATGGGTCGTATTATGTAAGCATTGTTTCCCCCTAATTCTAGTTTTTTTTTTCTTGTCAACTAGCGCAACGAGTCGCCGATACCACTGATAACGTAGGCATGGCGCTGAGCCGGATAGATACAAAAAAAGAAAAACGAGGACACCTTAGCACTGCTTATGAATTGTGAATTAGAAAGCACTATGACCACTTGAACGGCGCTGAGCAGTCCTTCGAGTTTTGTGTTGCGATTAATGTACCATAGCGCTACGTGCTGCCCGAGCCAGCAAGCAGCAGCAGCAGCCTGCGATGCACGCCAACGCCGCATGTCGACGTTTAGCGGCGATGCCCTTTCTCCTCAAGCAACACTGGCGTTCTAATGGACCAGCAGATGTTGCCTTTCGTCCGCTCTGCCAATGCCTCCTAGATAGCGCAAGGCTTATGCACTTCGATCCATACCCGGCTGTCACAGAATCTAATAGGGATTGTCCCTAGTAAGCCGCAGCGATTTTGACGTCAGCGTTTTCGTCAAGCCAGGCTTTACAGTGGAAATTGCGGTCCAAGTATCATGACATCATAAAGCAGGGTGCGCAGGCCTGTTAGGAGGCATTGGCTATGCTCCGTCGAGGAGCGCTCACGCCGAAAGCGAGAACGAGGGCGACGTGGCAGCGCGGCAATGCTCTCTCCCCTGACGGAACACCAGGGGCGCTAGCGCCCGCTCTACTCCGTCGAGGCGTAGCAGCCAGTGGCAATGCGAGTTTAGGGGCCGTTTCGCTGTCACAAAGGACAGAGGCCGGCTTTATCGTTCAATGGGTTATTTGTCGTTTTCGCCTCAAAAGAATGAAATACTAAACGAATCGTTTCACAGTACTGCCTCTAGAACCCGCTCTCGTCTAATGCCTTCTCAGGTAGTTCATTCTTAGTTGTAGTATACGCAACTCAGGCGCAATTCCTGAGCAGAGGAAGTCACGTGTCTCTGATGACGCTTTCATTATGGACAATGCTAAATAACGACTGATTTCCTTTACACCATCCAAATGCGCCGCTCAGTGCAGGAAGTCGGTCACACGGAGCAGAAAATGTGAAAAAACGCACTGTGAGCCACGTCACGTTGAATGGCTCTGCTTTTGGTCTGCATTCATACACACATGCCTGAAGGGAGGCCCCAGCAAAGATGGGGGCCGAAGCCCCGAGTGAAAGACCGCCAAGGCTCGTTTGCCTTGCCGGCTTCGGTTTTTGTGAATAATGGATGTCGGCACGAATATACGCACGTGTCCGTAGAAGCGTTATGCGCATATAAATAGCTTCCCTGAACACTACGCCCCTCGAGACAGCGCAAAAACTACTACTCCTTCGTTTTCTTGCCTTTTGCAATTGTTAATGCGCTGGTGACAGTGAGGGAACTATGAGGATTATTCACGGCGAGCGACACGATGATGGCTTTTTGCATTATTCTGTTCCCAGCTCACTCTTCGCTTCAACGTTGGCCTCCTTTGTGTCCAAGACAATGGCACCGCTGAGCAAACATTGGATCTGTCACCGGTGGGACCATTTTGCGGTGTGCCTGCAATAATGCCGAGATAGCGGTCAAGCCGTCAAGCTGCGATGACGAACGCGAGCCAGAAAGACGAATCGTTCTACATTGGTCACGGTAGCCCCATATTGCATTTCATAGCCATCAACCGACGCTCTACACTGCATGGTTCGAGCGTAGGTAATGGTATCTAATACATCTTAGCCCTGACGACCATCTACGTTCTATTCCGCAATTGTGAAGTAAGTGACGGAGTATCGACAATTGCTGTGCTAAAATAGTTAGGTAGAGTAGATAAAATCTACGTTCGCTCACTTCATTTATCACCAACTCCATTACTGCAACCGAAAACGAACATCTAATTATTATATGACTCCCTGCCTTTCCAAGAGTAAAAGAAATGCACAATGACTGTAACAATAAAATACTGGTAGGTTAAACATATTTTGTTGACGATAGAACCCCGCGGAAAATAAAGCAGAACAAATTAAACGCCTGGACACTGCTGGACAATGCCAGTATAGTGGCCATCACATAGTGGAAGTAAGCCTTGCCGAATATATAGCCTTGCCGTATGTATGTATGTATGTATGTATGTATGTATGTATGTATGTATGTATGTATGTATGTATGTATGTATGTATGTATGTATGTATGTATGTATGTATGTATGTATGTATGTATGTATGTATGTATGTATGTATGTATGTATGTATGTATGTATGTATGTATGTATGTATGTATGTATGTATACGAAGGAGGTTACAGGTGTCTCGAATGCAAGTAACAGGGGACGTGCTTATACTGAGCGAGCACTTTCAGATTGCTTATAAAATAGTCTATGGCAAATAGCAGAATTCTAGTCCATGAGCCGGTCTGCTGGAAGAGCCGGACATTACTTCCACAAGAAATTGAAATGCGTAATCTACTAGGTAAAAAGAAATATTAATTAAGTTCTTAAGTAATTATCCCCTGGTACTTATGGCAATTTTACAAATTCTAGTGGCTGAGACTACAGGGCATATCCACTTGAAAAGAATTGCGTGGATGACACCATTTGCGCCGTCAAACTTGGAGTAAAAGATGCACTGTCGTTCAACTTTCTTAACAAAACGTCGTGTTACGCATTGAAGCACAGAAGTAGCTGGAACGCTAACGCATTTCTCCGCAAAGTTCAGGAATTCATATTTCGAAACAAGGCCGTGGCCAAATCGTTTTCCCTAATTTCGTTTTCCAAGTCGCTTTCCATAATTCCATAATTTCAAGTTGTTTTCCCATAATTGATCGCTGTTAATAACACTTCGGATAAATAGAAAAGAAGTCTAACGTTTCCAAAGGTCGCGGCAGAGTCGCAGCAAATTGCGCCTCGATTTGCTGCCAGCCTCTGGAGCGTGTCTTAGACGCCGTTCGTTTTTGGGTCCTTTCAAATTATTTTGAACATTGATTTCGCATTTACGCGGCTTCAAACTAGGAACCCTGAAGTAGATATGCTAATGCGCTTTTCACATGTGTAGGGAATTCAAGAAGGTCCTTGGAGTTGTTAGCCGTATTTCACTTCAGGTATTGGAAATTTCTGCGCGAATAAATTGCTAAATTCAAAGAAGTCGAAATTTGTAAGTACGCGTCCCTTTACGGCCGGTAAATTTCAAAAATCGAAGGCTCGCTTCTGTTGTTACTGGTAGTAAAAATAAATAAATGCAAATAATATGTACAGCTGCGCAGGTCTTTGTCTCAACGGTTGACGTATGTGTATCCATCCTGGAGGCCAACTTGTCTTTTCCTTCCTTTTTTTGCCTTAGAGCCTATCAAGTGCCTCACTGGCGTAGCGTAAGCACCTCTTCCCGGGATGCTTTGAATGATCGTTCTTACGACTTAGAATTTTAAATCGCTACAGCCATTTCGAATTCTAGGCAGGTTGAACTTATATCACAGGGACGTCTGAAGCATATTGAAGAATCTGTGCAATAATTTTTCGCTTACATTTGCCTCTCTTAGCTGGCGCTCTGGCTCCTGCCTCTACCCCCACTCCGCTGGGCTGGCCTTTTTACTCGAATCTAACGATCAGCGTCGCTCACAGCGCTCGGGCGAAAGTGCGGCACTCGCAGGCGCCGCTTTTCACCCTCCTTGTTTTCCTTCCCGACATTCATCATTTGTTTCCTCCCGAGTGCGCTCCTTACATTCGTTTGATCTAAAGTGCGGCGCACAGCGATTCATTTACGTTTATGCGTGGGATAAGTGCATGAATAATGATTATTGAGAAAAGTCTGGCTACGGGCCTCGGAGAGAACTAATCACAGGGATAGACGCCTGTAGCAGCGATGAAATAGTGCTTTTCTATACAAAGCGTCTCCTCCTGGCCTGGTGGGATTCTTTGTGATATCTTCCAAATTCCTTCCTCGTCTCGACTAAGGCGCTCTCTCGTCTCTACCAGAGGGTCAAACAGCTCTTATCCTCATGCGAAGGGCAAATTGCGATAAAATATCGTTGGGCTGAACGAAGGCGTCGGCATTGATGTCAGCGTAAGAGAAATGCATACTTTAATGAAAACCGGAGATCTTAACCTGGCTATAGGCCGAACGATGCGTGTCCAGAACGAACGCCGTTTAACTTCTGCAAAAGCACGTCGCACGGCGCAGACAAGCACGGCACTCAGACAGGCATCCAGGATGAAGACACGTGTACTTGTTTTCGCAAACCCGCCGTGGTTGCTCAGTGGCTATGGTGTTGGGCTGCTGAGCACGAGGTCGCGGGATCGAATCCCGGCCATGGCGGCCGCATGTCGATGGGGGCGAAAACACCCGTGTGCTTAGATTTAGGTGCACGTTAAAGAACCCCAGGTGGTCAAAATTTCCGGAGTCCTCCACTACGGCGTGCCTCATAATCAGAAAGTGGCTTTGGCACGTAAAACCACAAATATTATTATTGTTTTCGCAAACGGCCCTCTTTAGGGAGTTGACAAAGCGAGTCTAGAAACGAAAAGGAGAATTGTTCGCTCATGGCGGTGCCGAGAAATCATATTGAAGAAGTCAAAAGCATTGCGTTTGGAAGGAAAATCGAGAGCAGTAATATATTGTTGCTGTTCACTAGCAAAAAATAAAAAAACGACAGTGACAACAACAACAAAACGATTCCTTAGAGCTAAGTTTGCAGCACGCGGCCATACGCGTGCGAGTGACACGGGATTGCTAGTTGAGTTCGTGCTGATTTCCAATATGCGTACGCGATAAGACAAAAGGTTTGTTCCCGAGAGCTACGACTCGCGCGCCTGCTCTAAACCACGAGAAATCGATTGTTGTCGATGTTCAGGAAAACGAAACGATCTTAATATTCGCACAACGGGAGCAGAACCAGTTATCGAAAATGACAGTATCGGAATGTGCCATCTCAACCGAATACGAGCGTGAGATACCGCTTATTAATTATTTCCTTAATGATAGCCTAATGAAGAAATTCGTTCATTTCTACATTCTAGCACTATTATTTGCTCGCGAGGAACCGGAATTAGTATTGGTAACATAATTTGACCTCCTTCGGTTCTCTCTCTCTCTCTCTCTGTGTGTGTGTGTGCGTGTGCGTGTGTGTGCGTGTGCGTGTATGTGTGTGTTTGTGTTTGCGTGCGTGCGTGTGTAATTCCACTTCGCATCCATCTTTCCTTAATGAAATGGTTTTCTCTTCATAGCGAATCCAGGTAGTGATAACCTTCGCGTCTATATAGACAGGAAGCTCCATCGCCGATATGCAATACTCGAAGATACCATACGTCTTTGGAATCATGTTCAAGACGAAAAACTTGCTCCTGGAATATTTAATCATGTGAAATATTTATCTTTCGCATTCTGCTTTCTCTTGTCTAGGTTCTTGTGCTAAATATATTCGTGTTTCCTCATGCTGCCTTTAGCACATAGTTATGTCGATACTTGCGAAAAATTCTGAGGTACAGCTACTAAAATTTGTCAACAACAATTCCTGTGCAGCGGATCAAGGTTTCATTGAAGTGTACCTAAAATTTTGTTGGTTTCGTTACAGCTGGTGGTGCTACGTTGTATTTATTTCACCTTAGACTAACCTTACTTGAACTTCCTGTGAACTAAATGTGCGGAAGTTATTGTGCTGTCATTTTACTTTTACTGCATTTTTTTACTATCATTACTTGCTGCGCAAAATATGTATGTTGTGACAAGCACTGTGCTGAGTTGAACTTTCTCTGAAGTATTCGTTAGCATGTTTCAACTCTTTACATATTATATTATATTCCGTCTTTGTTTGTTTGTTCGAACCACCATCTTTGGCATGTACTATATGTCTAAGAGAGGTTTGCATCACCTATGATGCAAACTTCTCTCATATACACAGGAAATTCATAGAAAAAAATATAAAAAAGCAGAAAAATACCCTCTATGGCAAGCACGTATTTGTTATATGTTTCTCGTCTCTTCTTGCCATGATTTGTACTGTTCTTTTGTTTCATTAGTGAATTGAGCTAAGTAACAACGCCAATGCCGCTTGTTTAACGTCTGAGCTCGTTATCGAGCCTGCATAATGAAACACGCGTGAAACATTCGGCCTATAGTAGCGTGTACACAGCGAAGTGGCAGTGTTTACCGTGCGTTGGGGCGCGTATCCACGGCCTTAACGAAGATTGATCAGAATACCACTCCGCTCCTGCTGCCCTTGGAAGTGAAATTAATCTTAGTTGAGCAAAGGCTGTTGCCTAATTTCCTGTGCGCTATGCTTAGACCTAGCACTAACATCGTGAGAAAATTGTTGCGATGCATATGTAAACACGACTAAACGCACGCTCCTGTTACGAAATAAGCGTCCTGATTTGGGCGGTGATTCGGCCGAGGTAGTCTTTCTAGCTAGTGCAGCGAAAGCGAACGTCTTCGCACTCACGACCCATGCAAAACTTGACAGGCTACTCGTATTGTCAATTTTTTAACTAGTGGCTCATAGCTCATAGATGAAGGACCAATACCTGAGTAAATGAGTGACATTTACTTAATGCGAATCAAAATTTACTATGGTTACCTTCGGACATCGTTTTAGAAAGAGCCATGTATTTCCCCATACGTGGTGTCTTCCAACCGCAGGCATAGCTGCATGACAAAATTCGTTTACCACGATAGCACTCGTCAATAAATTTTTTCTATTGAATTAACCTAGTCTGATATTGTGTCCTTGCAATCGTTATTTTTTTTCTCACTGCAAGAAATTGCTTAAAATATATTTTACAGTTTCGAGTTTTAAGTATACTCTCTTTACACTTCGCTTGACGCTCTGCCCGCTTACTTCCCGCTTACATTTGTTCAAACTGCGATTATCGTATACGTTGCATGACAATCTTCTGTTATTCTCTAAATATATCGTGATGACGACCTGAAATCCTTATTACAGTCTATCCTCAACTCTTCCGACGCATTTTATGGCTACATCTGTTCTCAAAAACACAGCAATGGTCTTGCAATGGTTACAATAATAATAGGGAGATCTGAGATTTATGCCGTTTTAAGCCATTCTTAGCTGCGTAAATAATGGCATGCTCCATGCTCGCAAAAAAACGGACCTAAATAAAAGGCAACACCGCACTATATTCATCGCCCCAGAAATGTCCTTTCTTTCACCAGAGTTTTCTTTTCTTTTCGTTCTAGTTGAGCTTCGCGACTCTGCCTCTCATATAGAAAGAAAGATGATTTTCAAAATCAAATATATTATTCAGCCATCGCTTTGAATGCTTCTCAAATATCCATTGAAGCTTTGCCGATTTCACCTGATGTCTTCGTCTACAAATAGCCGCGGGGTCTGCGATAACGTTTTTATGCATGTTCTTGTTATACGTTTGAAAGTGCGTTTGTCATATCCTCTATATCCATTACAGCTAAAAGTGAGCTGCATGGTAAAACCATGCCTGAGGATTCTGCAAATGATCCGAGTTCTCACCAAATGGCACTTTCTTTCTATTTTGAAAAGAAAGCGACTTTCTTTTCCTGTGTCTTATACTCCATGCCGCTAAAGCGATGAATATAATTCAGAAGCTACACATTGCGTCAATCAGGAGACGGATTCCGAACGACGCCTGTATGCGTGCACAAGTTATGAGCGCAGCCGTACACGTATGTATGCGTATCCCTCGGTAATTCTTTCGCTGGAGCGGCTGAAGGTCTGCTGAAGGCCAACGGGCGTTAGTAAAAGCTCTGCGAGATTTACGAGGGGTTTCACATAACTTTGTAATTGCGTACTGCCAAAAGAAGATGGAGTTGAAACGGAAAAGTAATTTCGTGGCGTCCCATTGCTCACGCATATTGGGTAATTGCGCGATAATTATTAATTAGCTATTGAATTCACAAGACATGGATAATCAGTTCACAATTGCTGTATCACAGAAAGTACGTTGCAAGTTACTGTTGTGTTGATGTTGTGCTGTAGTTACAGGAGGGTCTAGCCTGGCGATCGAGGGAGATAAATGCTCCGACTGAACGTATCTTGTAGTGTCAGGAATATTCACCACCTTTCAAACAGATTAGTGTGTCTTAGAAACGTAAGAAGGCGTGAAGCTTCCTTGAGAGGGGTTAGAGAGCACGCTTTTGGAAACACTAGGTGTTTCAAGCATCTCTTTCACCGCAACAGCACGGGCACGACTACAGAAAGCGGTCACAGGGTTCGTATGGTTTGTAGCGTTCGTGTTTATAGGGCAGAGAAAGGGTTTGATTTATCCTGTCTGAGTGCAAGATGTACAGAATGCAGAATATGTACGTCCCATCTTGAATAGCCATGCAGGCGTATATGCAGATCCTGTCCTTTTCAAAGCAGTAGATAGGCTTCCTCTATATGTAGCTGAGGGCGCATGTGTTGAAATCCAAAGCAAGAGAAAGTGAGAATGGATGTCGGATTCCGTGAATTGATTGCTTTCTTGCTAAACTGACTTTAGGGAGACGTCAGAGTGCTGGATATTCAAGAACATTACCGCCGTCATTTCCAGCAATCCCATTGTGAGAGGGGATTCACTCACACTTCAGTGTGAAGCCTTTGTTGTTGAGATCTTTGGCGAATGATAGTGACTTCCGTGTGAACTTCCAGAACGGCAAACCGCGACTAAGTTGTTGCAGTGCAGACTTCGAGTCTCTAAGGGGCACGACATCCTGTGACCACAAAGTCTTTAGCTTTCGTTGCGCAGCTACTGCTGCCACATCCTCGACAACCGTTGATGAGACCAGATGGTCCAGCCGGCCAGACAATGAAGCTCTGAGGGAAGGTATGTAGAACGAAGCTGGCGCAGTGGACTTCGTCAGCTTTGACAGACACATCTGCGTAAAGTTGGAGGTGATTCCGGCAATTCCCGGCCAAGTTCTGGTCCACAATGAGGGCCCTTTTATCTCCACTTGAAATAAGCTGTTTTTGAATGCAGGGGCGCTATAGCGCAAAGCTGTTGTGATTTTATCCCAGTCTCTTGGCGTCAAATTTACGTAACCACCGAAGAACGCAACAGGAGGTGACCCGCAACTTTGTTTGAACAGCCCAATCAAGGTCCCTCGTCCTTTAAAGCAGATAACTTTTTTTTAATTGCAATGCGAATGGCACTGCCTGCCTTGTATGTTTTCCTTATCTGTTAGGCTTACAAGAAGCGAAAAGTGCGCAGAAGTGGAGATGGTTTTAATGAGGCCGAGCTTCTGCAGTAGCAGTAGACAAGTGGACGAGGAGAGTGATCCCGACGCTTACGATTGGTGCGCTTCCTCTGGCTTAGCGTGCAGTTACTGGTCGAAAATCACGGCGGCGTGCAACGGGGAGATAAAAAATGCTGGCTCTTCCGTAATCAATAGTAGATTTAAGCATGAAATGGCTACTGGCAAAGCAGATCGGTTGAAGTAGTTACGACGATTACTCACAACCATCTCAACCATCACAACCATCACAATCATCACAACCATATCACAGCCATCCGCTGCACGCCGGACGCTGCCGGCCTGGTCACGCAGCGTGGCGTCATCTTTCGAAGGAGGCGACGCAGAAACCGTGCCTCAGAACTCACGGACCACTGGCGTTGAAAAGAGCACCGGCAATCCTGTGTTCGCGCGAAAAGATGACAATCAAGTGTATGCTGCACTGTACCTGCCTTTTCTAATCTGGAATCTGGCTGGAATCTAACGACAAGTTAGATTCCAGCCTGCAAGAAGTTATAGCTTGAGTGATATTGTGAACAAACATTAGGAAGAAATCAGAAGCAATATATTTTTTAACTTGTTTAGGCAGCAACTAGTGCATGTAATGCGGTCCTGTGCAAAGGGTTGGAGACCAGAGGCTGAATTTTCCTAAGTTTTGACCGGTTGCCCTAATGATATCGTTTTGCTCCCGCAACAATGCCCGGATATTCTGGTTTCATTCTCGCGCCTTTCTCGTCCCATTTTCGTCTTCAGATCGCGGATAACGGATCTGGATTTTGGCTAAAGGTGCATTAAAGCTCACCGACAACGGGAGCTAAAAGCATTTCATGCTTATAATGCTGCTAAAACGGGCCCTCAGCTAAAACGAGTAGGCAGAGCGATGTCGTGTACGCGCCAAAAGGGCTCGACAGCGTTATACTGCCCCTCGCCGACAGCTCCGAATTGACAGTGTCAGAGCGATCGGCGGACAGCCATCTCCTATTCCTCTTGGAAACTGGCTATGTCCGTCTATTGCGAAAACAAGATCGGTTTTGTTGGGCATGTTAATGCATCTGTAGTGCAGACGTCACATTGACGTGGTGAGTTTTCGCGGTTTTCTGGCCTCGTGTGACCGACAGATGAAGTCAGCGTAGCCCAAAAATTTGATCACTAGTAAAGGGCTAATGGCGAAAAAAGGCATGCGATCGGAAAATTTTATTTCTTTGTTCTTCACTTTCCTGTATCCCCCTTGTCTCATCTCCTTCCTTCTTCTTATTGTGATATTTCCGAGGCATGTCCGAAAAATTGTGGTGAAAGCCAATGTGCTCCTCTGAATACTATGGCAAAAAGCCGTGCTTGTGCGCTGCTGACTAAGACTAAAGCACGACTGTGACATGTGTGAGGTGTTGCGGCCGACTATCTCTTTCAAATTCGTTGATAGTCTCGGCATTTCTGCACAGTTGTAGCCTTTGAGAACTGGCAGGTTTGCGTTGCACAATCGCAAAGTTCGCCTGAAAGAGACTAACATTACTTGTTAAGGTGTAGATATATGAGTAATATTCAGCACTAATTCCGCAATTAGTCGTGCAAAAACTTCATTGCCGAAAAAACATTGTTCTCTTTTCTTGACTGATTTGAGAATTATTCGTGGAAATACCCTGCAAAGGACACTTTGGTGAAAAATAAGTATAGATATAAAGCAACAATAAGTTGACCTGCCATAACATCATCTATTCACGTGTCTGTCTTCAGAACAAATGTTGCGTAATCTAACGGGGTCTACATCGTGCGCGATTCTTGGCAACAAAGATTACACACAAAAGCCTAAGGAAAAAGTACGGCAGCACGTTACACTCCTGTAATGCGTGAAGTCCAAAGCGCGCTGGGCACACGTGCCAATATTGGCACGTGTGCCAATATACCAATTGTACTTTTGGCAAGTATGCTCAGCCATAGTGTACTATCGAAGCCTGTCGCGCAATCCGCTAGACCCTAAGCGAGCGTCCTCCATCGCCGTCTCTATCGCTTCGCAGCGAGTTTGTTGATCTGAGCGGGGGTGGTCGAGTAGTCTGCGGGCACTCCCGTAGCAGGTATAATGCCTCACACTCAAACTTGGGGGTGGGGTATTCTGCTGGTGTCCAGCTAGAGGACATGTTTATGTTGTCTGCTGCTAGAGATTTGATTAGCTGCGCTGGGGTACGCGTCAGAAGGACACAGGTACCCACTAGCCAATCGGAACTTCAACAGCAGACGAAATGAACATGTCCATTAGGTGGACACTTACAGAATAGGTCCCCTGTATTCATCAAGATATACAATGCTTGCTAGTGTGCAATATGTTGCAGAAATTCGATGTCTGCTCGGCTATGGCGCCCTCGCATCCGATATGCAGGGTCCAGAAATGGCGTGAGGACACTCGGGAAGCGAGAGAAAAGGATGCCAGTTCGCCCCCAGCCACTTTGACCATGCACAGCGGGCCCACTACGAGTAGGGATCAAGCACGATTGCAAGATTGCATACCCACTAGCTGTGTCATAAGTTGAGCATGTAAGCTTTGTAATAAATATCACTTATGTATCTGGTTACGTCGCTTCTATGTACATATACTCTCAGCATGTGTACATATACTCTCAGCAAAAGTTTCAAACTACGTTTCAAGTAGCCCTTTGAGGCTGCGTCCACGATTCAGTCTACCTGATATATTTTGCTGCTTGTAAACTGCGACAGTACAGGAAGTTCAGTGGCTGAAGAGGATACTTTGCCAACATATTACCTTAAATAAAAAACGGAAAAACGCTAAACTAGAGAACAGTATAAATAGAAATAATTTTAAAGATATGCCGATCCCGCGCACTATGGCAACAGTGTAAGCAAAGCTTTTTGTGCTGCTTGCTTTGACTGACAGTAATTAGGGGTGACGTCGACGACGAATGTTCAATTCTTCAGCGTTCAGTCCAATACGAGAATGATGAATAGATCTTAAGCGTTACCTTGCGTGCACCACTGCTGTTTGTCTGCGTATTACACAGAACACACGGTCAGGCGTGTTTGCTTGAGGCGTAGTTGAGCGCCAATGTTCACATCCTGCAGGTTAGCATTATCATTGCTTCACAGGACAATTGGCATCGGGGCAGAAGTGTCAAACTTTAATTGAATTGTTTGGCTGTAGGTGCCAAAACCACGCTCGAATTAGGGGCACTATAACGTAAAACTATTCCGAACTTTTCTATTCCAATTCTGCTATCAGCCCTCCGCGATTGGTCAAAAACTTTTTTCGACCACCCTCCACTTCACCTGTCTGTCACGCGACGTCACGAAAACCGCAATACCTCCCCATCTGATGTGATGTGTACACACTGATTATGCATGATTTGACAGAAAAAGAAAAATAGTTATTTCTGATTCGATCCCTTTTCGCCATTAGCGCTCGGCTAATGGTAAAAAGTTTTCGGGCTGCACCCACTTCACCTGTCTGTCACACGACGTCGCAAAGCCGCACAAGCTCACCGCGTCAAAGTGACGTGTACGCGATAAAGGTGCATTAATATGCCGAACAAAACTGAATTTCTTTCGGAATAGCCGCAGGCTGCCCCGTTCCGAAAGGAATAAAAGATGGCTGCCGCCGATCGCTGAGACACTGGCTGCTCGAACCTGCCGGAGAGCATGGGTGTATTTGCGTATAATAAGACTTCTTGCGTGACCGTGTAACGTTTTCAAGCACTTTCAGCGCGTTTACTACCTCATTCTGCCAACTATTCTTTGCTGAGGGTCGGTTTTAGCGTCATTCTTAAGCTTCCGTTGCATGCCGCCGCGATTTTCGACCAGCCACCACAAGCTAAGTAAGGGAAAGCCGACCAATCGCAGACGCCGGCACCACCCTCTTCATCCTGTTATCGATTTTCAGTGCACTAGCTCTGCCCCAGTGAATCCCTCCCCACTTGAGCGTTCTCCTCTCCTCTTGTCAGCCAATTAGATACGACAAGCCGCTCAGTGCAGGCAATGTTATTCGTTTTTCAAGCAAAAAAAAGTGACCTCCTATGAACGAGGAGAGCGTTTGATTGGTCTGTTCAGACAACCCTGCGGGTGACCACCCGGTGCTTGCGTCGGTGGTTACGCAAATTTGACGTCAGGAAATTGGAATAGAAACATATTGGAATAGTTTTACGTTATAGGGCCCTAGGAAACATGCCGTACTGGTGCACTTCGGATTAATTGCATTGATTAATTCATTAATTGCATGTCTTATTAATAATTTGAAGTTATCTACTTCATCTGGTATTGATAATATTAGTTCCAAGATATTAAAAAATACCATTTCTATATCCTGTAACATTCTGTACCATATATTCAAGCAGTCTTTGTCATCGGGACAGCTGCCCAATGACTGGAAAATTGCCGAAATCATACCCATATTTAAAACTGGGAATAAAAACTCCCCAGAAAATTACCGTCCAATTTCATTGACCTGCATTTGCTGCAAGATCCTCGAACATATAATTGCTTCTCATATTTATAATCACCTAGAGTCCAATAATTTCTTTTTTCGCCATCAACATGGTTTCAGGAAAGTATTATCATGTGAGACACAGTTACTCGAATTCACGACTGAGCTGCACCTTAACATGAACAATAACCAGCAGACAGATTGCATTTTCCTTGACTTTTCCAAAGCATTTGATCGTGTAGCTCATTGTCACCTTATTGCAAAATTAAATGCACTTCGAATTGACTCTTTCACTCTAACATGGCGTCGTAATTTTCTTTCGTATCGTCAACAGTTCACAGTAATTAATAATATCGCTTCGTTTCCTACTTACGTTACTTCTGGTGTGCTTCAGGGCAGCGTTTTGGGCCCTTTACTCTTCCTAATTTACATAAATGACTTGCCACTTGATGTTTCTTCTCGCTTACATATTTTCGCTGACGACTGCATTATCTACAGATCAATTAAAAGTACTGACGACCACCTGGCCCTTCAAAATGAGCTTAGCCTAATTCATAATTGGTGTAACACCTGGTTAATGGCTTTAAATGTATCAAAATGTCAGGTAATTTCTTTTAGCCATAAGCATGACAACTCACATTTTTTATACAACGTCAATCATAAAGAATTGTTACATACTGTAACGTATAAATATTTGGGTGTTTCACCTAACCGAGAACCTCTCCTGGACAGACCACATTGCAGCCGTTTGATCAAAACCTTCAAGGACATTAGGTTACCTACGCCGTAATCTGGGTAATTCAGCTTTCAACATCAGCAAATTGGCCTATCAGACATTTGTTCGTCCACAGCTCAAATATGCATCATGCATTTGGTCCCCACATCCTACATACTTAATTGACATGCTTGAATCAGTCCAAAACCGAGCTGCCCATTTCATTTCACGTGATTATAGCCATTACCCCAGCGTAACGCAAATGAAACTCGATCATTCCATACAGCCTTTAGTTCTCCGCCGTAATATCGCTCTGCTATCCTTGTTTCACAAATATGTTTATAATGCCACACAATCCACACTATATATCCAGATCGCCTCGAACACGTCTCGCCGATTAAATAATCACTTCAGTTTTGCGCGCATGTACGGTACGACACATGCTTTTAACTTTTCCGCGCTCCCTACGGCCATTCGCTTGTGGAACAATCTGCCTGATCACATTGCTTCCGAGTCAGATCAAGAAAAATTTCGTCATCTCCTACACGAGCATTTTTTATAACAGCACTTACAAATCACTTTATCTTGTTTCTTACACTTAGCATTGTGCTTCGAACTTCTTGTCATTTTTTTTTATTGATGCATTGCTATCTCGCTCCTATGAATTGCTATTTTATGCTGCGTCACGTGTTCACTTGTATGCCCTGTATATATTATTGCTTTTTTGCGTCTGTTTCTCTAAATATCCCTTCAAGAATTGTACTCCCTGATATGTTCATTTTTCGTGTATTTTACTTTCTAATATTAGTACTTTACGTTAAGATTTACTCGTGTTATTTTCTTAAGTGTACCTTTATGGCCTTTCATCAGTTGATTACTTCAGTTCATCATCAGATTACTTCAGTTGTTCCTTTTTCATGTTTTTGGTAGTAATGTTGATGAGCCCTGCATTGAGGCATTTCTTTTGTATTGCACTTTAGAAGGCTGTTTACTCTTTTTTTTCCCTTGATTTTGTATCCCCCCTTACACAATGCCCCCATAGGGCCTGTAAGGTATTTTAAATAAATAAATAAAAAATATTTTGACCCAATGTGGTTCTTTAACGTGCGCGTAAATCTGAGTACACGATCGTTTTTGCATTTCGCCCCCGTCGGAATACGGCTGCCGTGGTTGGGATCAGACTCGTGAGCTCGAGAAACGCCATAGCCGTTAAGCTACCGCGGCGGGTTGATTTGACGTGCGACCACTTCTTTAGTCGCCGCCGAGGCGCTTTCGTGCTTTAATTTAGCTTTGCGTCTGCTCATCGTGCGTCAGTTGTCCGCTTGACAAATTTGCGTGGCGTTTATTTTTAAGAAATAGTGTAAACGATCCGTACCAGGCCTCGACGTTAAACTTAGCCAGTTTCTCTGCAATCGCTGTCGTGTCTAGTATAGTTGCGTTTCCTCGTGTTCCCTATTGAAAAATCCGTACGCCCCATAACTCCCATGTGCAATAGTTCGATAAGAAACATATGTAAAACTGAGGTTGAACTGCGCGAATAAGACAAGGACCCGGGGAAACAAATACCACAGACAAGCGATGACTGCCAACTGGAAGTTTATTTGAAATCCTCCAGCCATTTGATACCTTTTTCAGCATGCGTATACACGAGTCGCAAATACATCTGCAAAATCAGCTACATTATTATCTTTCATGCAAGAAAAGCTGTTTTTTTTTGCGACAAGGTAAGAGAGGGAATGCTTACACATTTATCTCCTTCCTTTCTAATGTAATAAGCTTCTATTATTTCCCTTTCCCTCTTACCTTTGCCTTTCTCTGTGAGTTTTGTTGTTCAGATATGGGAGTGCAGGGACACTTGCTACAATGTCCTGCGAAATTACTCCCATAGCCACTCTTTAGGTTACTGCTGTGCTGACGAGCTCTGTCACTGAGACACTGTTCTGCTTGCCCTATATAAGTTTTTCCACAACTCAGCGGCATCTGATAGATAATGTTGCGCCTGCAGTCAGTGAAACGAGATTTATGATTTGTGGTGCACAGGGGCCTTTCTAGCGTTTTATACGATTCCATATCGAGGAAAGCTTGCACAGGGCACTGAAAAGCAAACTAACATTATGTATATTCGAAACTTTCTTTAGATTGTGTGCTAACTTGTGCAGGTATGACACCACGTGCGCTGGTCTCTTGTCTTTATTCTTTTCTTTGCGTGCTGGTTCCGAACTTATTCTTTTTTCTTTCTACAAGATGGCTTCGCATACGGAAGTTGTGACAGAACGTTTGGAATAGACGTAATGTAAATTCGCTTTTCAGTGCGCCGTGCAAGCTTTCCTCAATATGCAATCGTATGAAAACGCTCGAAAGGGCCCTGTGCAGCACGAATAATAAATCTTGTTTCATTGACTTCAGGCGCAACGTTATCTACCAGATACCACTGAGCTGTAGTAACACTCACATAGGGCAAGCGGGACAATGTTTTAATGACAGAGCTCGTCAGCACAGCAGTAACCTAAAGAATGGCTACGGGAGTCATTTGGCAGGACATTGTAGAAAGTTCCCCTGCACTCGCATATATTAAAAAAAAGTTCAGAGGGAAAGGAAAAGGTAAGAGGGAAAGAGCAATAACAGAGGCTTTTTACATTATAAAGGAAGGAGATAAATTTGTAAGCGCTCTCTCTTTTGCTTTGTCGGAAAAAGAAATAACTTTTTCGCGTGAAAGATTATGATGTTGCTGATTTTGCAGATGTATTTGCGAATCGTGTATGCGTGCCTATCCTGTAAAAGGTATAAAATGACACTTTAGTAGAAAGGTAAGCGCTGCTGTTTCTGTAATGCTGTCGTGGAGGATCACGGATAACTACAGCTGTCAAAAGGGTATTCTGGCGATGCCCAGGGAGCTCCACAGGGCATTGTGCACATTCGACGCGGTGGAAAGGTCCGTACTAATTTCTCGCATCATCTTTTCTCTGCCACGCTCCTGCCATCTCTATACGCGCTCTCAGCCACCTTCCGACGCGGCGTGCAACACAGCGACGGCAGCAGCTGTGGAAAAATAGAAGAAAGTGGCAAATGATGTTCCGCTTTAAAACCGTTTCGGTTGCTCTGTCCGGCACACAAGTAGCATATGACACATTCCCTTTCTCTTTGTTTATTTTTTCGTTTGCCCATTTCTTAAGAGAGTGAGGTCCTTCCTTGCAATGCGGATGAAGCAGCGACCAGTGTTAGCCGGACGCCAGCAGCTAGCTTACAAGTTCTTCTTCTTCTGTCCTCTTTTTCTTCGATATTGTTTTAGCTTACGAAGAATGAGGGCATTCTGGTATATCTTAAGACTGCCTCAGCCAGAAAAGAGGAGCTCTGTGTTAACTTTCTCAGCAATTTCGTCGGTCGATAATCCTTTTGTGATCATTCGCAGGCCATACAGGGAGAATGCGAGACTGTAAGTTGCTTGAGGCGAGCAGCACCAAAAAATACTCAATAGGAACGCTAGGAATACGGACACAGCACTGAAAGAAGTTTATCGCCCACCAATCAGACTTCGTATCAAGCCTTTTTACGTGCTCCTCGCGTAAAGAATGGAATACTAAGTCGCTCCGTCAGTCATTCTTCAGAACTATATGTTGCCATTTCTCTAAGTTGTCGTTGTTCTTGTTCTTGTAACAACGACGTCAAATCTACACTATATCGAGCCTTCCTTTCAAACGATGAATAACTTGGCAAAGCTTATGGGCATGTACTTAAAGAGGCACGACCAAATCGTGATACATCCATGAGCCTACAGCGCTTGTGCAATGAAGGTTCTCCGTTGCCTCTTATAAAAGAATAACAGTAGGGAAACACGAAACCATCTTATCGCCAGGGTTTATTCAAGATGGCCAAAAATACCGAACAACAAGATGGCTGTCAGGACAATCCTGAAAGCGAGATACGAGTGAAGCTCCCCACGACGACAGCGAGCATCTACGATGATCGATGGGGTATCCCGTCCTCGGAGACGCACCCTAACGGAACGACATAACGCGAATTACTTACAATGGTACCCAAGTGCAGGGCCGCGAAATAAAGGTGGCCTTTCGGAAACTTCCTAATCTGGCTGTCTCACAAAAGAATGCGAGTGCAGTTTAGGTATTTGTATCGCACTCGTTCTTGCCACACGTCAACATGCAAGATAGAGCAGCGAAACCCTAAAAGACGCGACCACGAAGAACGGCTGACCTACGTTTGAAGAAATATGTGCGTCTCGTTGTCACTGCTATAAAGGAGATAAGGCATTTCCCGTCGTGTGTCTGTCACTCTAATTGCAGTAATCCTGCTGAAAAAAACGCTTGGCTGCTGATGAAGGGATTGATGTGTTGGTGCAATGGGGCATGTTTTCCTCCCGGTGTGGCAAATCAGATCGCAAATTCTATAGTCATACCCTCCCCCCCCTCCCCTTTATACCTCATACGCAACAACAGTGCGATCACCGTTTAGCACTGTAATCATTGCACGTGCTCCCGCTTCTACGACTATTCAATAGCAAAAGTAGCATTTAAAGTTTCTCACTCGTTCAATTAACAGTTCTGTGTCGTATGGATCATTATACTTATGTGATCGTGATAGCCGCGCTAAGCGTAAGCGAAACGCGCACAAACTTCATCTCTGACCATCGAATTCAGCAGAAACGCAGAGGCAGCCGTCATCGCTTTTTATGAAGTTCTTCCGGGAAACTTCGAGCACTTGTACGTTTGTGTGAGAATTATTTTTTTTTACTTTTGGCAGCATCTAAGTATAGGTAAACATTCAATGATATGAAGTCATCTGTTTCGATAAGACTTTCGAGGCCTCATAAATTTAACTTAGGCACACCTTCTCGAGAAAGAAGTAGAAAATAATTATTTATTCACCCCCGAGTTTTAAATTGTTACAAGCAGAATTAATTAGAATTTTACTAAGTCATGCATCTAACGCCGCCAGTAAGGACAAATCATTTACCATGTTCGTGGTGACAGATGGAACTTGTAGGACTTTTGTAATGGATTTCAAGGTAAATGCAGCGCCATTACTTGTCACGTTTCTTATGTCAGTTTTTTTTTTTTTTTTGCGCCGTATGAGGCATGCATGCTTAAAGGAGAAATGTTCGTTCTGCTTCGTTATTCGTCTTTAAAGCGCCAGCTTGTGTGGTCGTGCCCCAGTATCGTACCGCGTCATTAACACCGCCGCCGCTAACCACCCCACTCCGCGAAAAGCTAGAGCACGTGTGTAAGCTCTCCTGCTTTGTGAGGTCTTGCTTTCTAACGTGCATTAGTCACTTCTGCTCGCCGAACATAAGGATCAAGCGTTTTTTAAATTGGTCGTAAACCATCGAGTGACCAGCACGATATTTCTATAAGAACCCAGTTACCATGTCAACAACAGAAAAAAAGAAACAATTTAAATATACAAGGCAATATGACACTTCCATTTCACTTTCGTCAACAGTCTGCTTGTGGAAAACGGTCAGGACGTATCAACGCGCTATGACGACTTCCACGGCTGCAGTTGCTGACCCCGACCAACGACCAGCCTTGCTACCGGCGCCCAGTTCGCCGCGGGTGTACATCTGCCTCTCTGCAGGACCCCTCCTTCCGTCCTACCTCTCTTTCATTTGCGAGCTTTTCTCATTCGTCGCTGCAAGCACCGGTGGTGCGTGATCGATCTGATGACATGAGGTCGTAATAAATGCGGTCTGTATCCGTTACTTCCATCCCGGAGGCAGCTGCATCCGTCATGACGAGGGCAATTTTCCCGCACGGATACAAGGCAGCTTTCCGCAACCCCGGTGGGCACCCCCGGCTCAGCTTTTAGCGAATGCGGAGATCGTAGCGCGTGCATAGATGGCGCAAGAGATATTAGGCGCGCTGCAGTCCAAGCTGTGCCGATCGAGGAAGTGTGGACGCCGTGTGTGCCTTAATCTCCTTTATAGATAAGATACGTCGTGCAGGTGGGCTCTTCGTACGGAGCAACGTTGTGGCAAGCGTTTGGGACGTCGCTCAGTTGAGTATATTCTAGTTGGCATGCGCTCTTCGTCATTACCTCCCGCTTCACTTTGCTGTGATGCCAAGAGAAATAAAGGGGAAGGCTGCGCTCTAGCTGGAACAGTACCACCACCGGTATGAACACATACCAGGGAGAACGAAGCTGACACCGAGCAGCCCTGTGATTACTCATTCGGCTATTGCGAAAGATGCATGGCGTGCACATCTTTGGTTCTGTGTAATATCAGTAATTATGATTATCCTTTCCGTAACTTGAGCAACGCTGCCATTACGCAATTTGGAAAGAGCTTCTGTAACGCGGCAGGTGGTTGCGCGCTGTATAGCGACCATGACCCGCTGGTCACGATGCACAAGCCCACGCGATTTTCCAGTCACATACTTGACTGGCTGAATCTTAGTTTCTTCAAGTCATATTCAGGTGTCATATGCAAACGCTTTTCGCAATTTCGCGCTTCGCAGAAAAACGCAGCGTAGAAGTCAGATGACAGAGGCGATTAATCGTGCTTATAGTCTGCTCATACTAAGTGCCACTTAAAGCAGCGAATGTAAATGCTTCGAGGATTTGTCCAGTTCATCATTCATTTATTTCTGCTTCCGACATTATTGAAAGCAGAAGGCGATAAAGGCCCTTCGGGCAACACACAAGGTTCCGCCTCGCTTAGGGCAAGATGAATTCTTGCTCTTCAGCCGCGCTTGATGACATGAAGATGTATAGCGTGCAAGAAAATCACAGAACAGTCTGCTGATACGCAGCAAGATACGCTGTTAATCAAGAAAGTCTGTTGATATGCACCAAGAGGCAAATGGTCGAACGGCGTCAAGGTATCTGATCAAATTCGTCATAAACGCAGCTCCACCTTTCTTAGAAGTGTGAGGGACTGAACTACGATGGCGAAAAAGAAAACGGCCTTCAGTGCCATGCGTCGCACTTCGCGTTTGGCATTTCCTTAACAACAAATGACACCAGCCGTCAAGGGCTATCCCAAATTTTGCCT
Organism: Dermacentor variabilis; assembly: GCF_050947875.1. Classification (NCBI taxonomy): domain Eukaryota; kingdom Metazoa; phylum Arthropoda; class Arachnida; order Ixodida; family Ixodidae; genus Dermacentor; species Dermacentor variabilis. Next base: position 93,067,069 of record NC_134569.1, on the reverse strand, counting down.
TGCATAGCAATAAAGTTTAAGTGCGCTAAAAATCTCATCTAGTTTAAGACTGTGGATTATGGAAACGTTCCTTCTTGCTACAGTGCTTTATTGCGTATAGCGCTGTCTTTCCGTCACCGCTACCATCTCCACCACATGCCAATTTTGTGTGTGCTATAGCCAAGCTGCGCCAGCTGCACGTTCAGTAGGAACAAGCTTGCAAGCTCAAAGCTATAGTAGACAACTCGAGCTGTAGTGGGTATCGTAAAGAGACAGTGCGACGCTAAAACACCCGAAAGCCGCAAACAATGATCCGTGGATCCGCAAGTACCTAAGCTATGTCGCCACGAGTTCAAAGATTTAATCACCTCAAGGAGCTTATCGTTCTTTTTTCTACCTAAAACGTGGAAGAGTTGACAGTGCCGTGTTTACGCCTCTCTACACAACCTCCAACGTTGCTTCGATTTCATATCAACGAATACGGCTGACAAGATTTCTTGATTCACTGCAGCTTTCACGCGACACATAATATCTTACACCACGACAATACCAATACATGCACTATCTATTTATCACTAATAATAAAATTCACAGGCCTGCGTGGCACACCCGGCACAGTCACTGCGTAAGCTGGAGGAGCGGTTTCCATAAGCGCTCCGTTTTCGGCAACACGCACTAGAGAGTCTTAACGGCGAAGTCTCTTTGCGTCATTTTCACGAGAACGATTTGAACTGCGTGCCCTGCGTCGACGGCTAGCTACGACTTGTGCTGCTCTCTGCACAGTGGTCTGCGGAGCCAGACGATGCCTGGTTGACGCTGCGCACGAAGCGCTAGGATTCGCCGCTTGAGCAATGGTTCATACCTTGCGAGGAAGTGCCATAAACCGTACTGAACAATAAACACAGATATCGAGACTACGTGGCATACAGGTCACATCCCTTCACCCGTGGCACGATGCGATGTTTTTGATGATAATGATGATGATGACGATGAGCATTATTTATTAGCATCGACTTTGATACGTGGCGCTGAAAAATGGTTACCTAGCCTGCTTGAGTTAACCAGGTCCAGCTACGTGCAACATGCATCTACCACATCACTCCTACATGTCGGGACATCTGGTGGAATGCAACGCAACTCAATGCAAGAGGAGGAGGAGGAAAGGGAAGGAAGGAAACGTAGAGAGGCTAACAAGACTCACGTCCAATCCAAAGTTTTCATGTATCGACGCTATATGGCGCACATGTCACATCGCACGACAAGTCGCACGATTCAATGTTGATGCTGCTGCTGCTGAAGATGACTATGATTTATTAGCATCCCTTTTGAAACGGGGTGGTGACAAACAGTCACCTAGGCTGCTTGATCTAATCAGGTATGCTGTACATGGTTTCATCCTACCTTTCTTGTATACTTCTCCTTAATCTTCCTCTTTTTTTTCTCATGACACTCCACCCATTTCTTATTCCCCCAGAGTGCGTAGGAGCCACATACTTAATAGGAAACACAAATAATCTTGCATCGCTACTTATGGATGGATGGATGGATGGATGGATGGATGGATGGATGGATGGATGGATGGATGGATGGATGGATGGATGGATGGATGGATGGATGGATGGATGGATGGACGGACGGACGGACGGACGGACGGACGGACGGTTGGATGGACGGAACCGGGAAGGTGTACGCACTGAGTTGCACCACCAAGCTCTTGTAATTATATTTTCTAATGTCCTACCTATGGTAAAAAAATAAAGAAAAAGAAAAAAACACGAAGAATACCTATCACCAAACTTTCTGAACCTCTATTGGGAATTTTTTTTTCTTCCTTGCCTCCGTTGTTTGTCGTTTGCCTACTTTTCTTCCACCAATCTTTCAATCGCCTCACACTAAACTCTAGTGCGGACATGTTTAATTTCCCACTGCCCTCGCTGAACCCAAAGGCTTCAAGGAGGTCAGGGACGCCTAAATCAACCACTCGGCAGCTATCATCACATTCTAATAAAACGTCCTCCATCGTTTCCCTAGCATTACCAAAGCAACCCCATGCTTCTTCTTCCTTTCTGCATCTGCCTTTATAAGTGCGCTTTCGAAGGTGTCCAGATCTCGCTTCGAAAAGTAATGAGCTGCCCTTTGAGTTATTGTAAGTTGTTTCTTTCCTGATTTAGTTTTTTCCACCTAAGTAGTCCCTCATAGCAGGTTTCTTTTCTATAGCCACCACCCATCAGATTATCTCAGCGTTTCTGACGTCGCATACTCACTGGTAAGCGTCCTAGTTCTTCTCTTCCCCTGTGAATCAATGCTTTTCCTGTGGAAATATCTGAACACTCTCCCAGCCCACCTATTTTCTTCCATATTCCTCAGTCATTGTTCATATTCGATGTTAATATGAGCTTCCCTCACTTCAAAACTTGTCCAGCCCATATAACCCTGCGCAGCTTCATTTGAAGCCTTCCTGTGAGCGTCCAGTGTGTGGCGTCCCACTTACTTTTGGTTTCCATCGAGTTGCCGCAACTGCATTTCTAAATGTAAGCCCCGGCACCATTACACCTTTCCACGTACTCCGGAGCACCTCGTACCTATTGTATGCCCATAGCGCTCTGTGTTTTATTATGCCCGCAGTTCTCTTCCCCTTTGCTGTTATTTTTTTTCTGTGTTTCGATGTGTTTATTCCTTCGTTTATCCATATGCCAATGTACCTATATTCTTTTAACCGAAATATTTCCTGACCCTGAATTGAAACTGTCTGTTCACTGTTTTCATTGATTACTATAACAACTCATTTTAACGCTAAATTTCATACGTAAATTCTCGCCCTCCTGTCCACAGATAATAGACAGATGTTGCACATCGCTTTGCTTCTTAGCTAGCAACACAGTGTCGTCCACGTAAAAGAAACCTGGAAGCTGCTGCTCTACTACTGTACCCACCAGTTTGTGTTAGAGTAAAGCCTGTAGTGTTTCTGTCTAGCGCCTTTCCATCGTTGCCATGTGCATCGTAAACAGCAGCGCGGATGCAAGGCACCCATGTTCCTCAATGATATCAACTTTCTCCTCGCTCCTGATCCCTTCCCATTCAACACAAACGGCAATTTCCACGTAAATCTTCCTCAAAAGCTGTACGCAGTATTTGCCGAAGCCTTCCCCTTCCAAAATATCCTACAAAATGTTGTGGTTCACGTTTTCATACGCTCCAGTAATGTCGAAAAAGCTGCATATAACGATCTCCTTTCTTTTTTGAATATTTCAGAACATTGAGTAAGAGCAAATAACTTATCATCCAGACGCCTACCGACTCTGAAGCCATTCCGAAGTTCTCCGAATATGCCATTATGTTCTTCCCATGCTTGTAGTTTAATTTAATCACCGGCATTGCTAACAAGTATATTACTGATGTAATGGTCAATCGTTTATGTAAGCGAATTCTATCTTACTCCTCATTACTTCTGGAAATTAAATTCATTCTACTTTATGACCAACTCGATGGTATTTGCCTACCTTGTAAGCTTTTTTGTACCGGTTTCAGTATAACTTTTCTACTAGTTCATCATTAGTCTAACGGGAACCTTCTCTAGCCCTATGACTGTGCGCTTAGGAATTTTCTCTTCTGCTTTCTTCCAGTTGAAATGTGTCAGCACGAGCTACTTTTCCATCTGGTCCTCTTCCGGGCTCCTTTTTTCCTCAGTTACAACCTCGTCATTGCCTTGTAAAAATTCGGCTGTTACTTTTCGGGTGTAATTTAACGCCAGTTTGTTTACATCTTCGTTTAGGATATGCTGTTGTGTTGTTGTTGACTTCCTGCCTAATAATTTTATGTGATTCCAAATTATTAAAGGTACGGCCTTCTTTTTCTCACGTATTTCTGACAACCAACGTTTACTTTCACCATTTATCTTCACTTGAACCAGTATTTGAGCCAAAGATTTCTTTCCCGGTATATTTCTCATTTTCTAGCTACTGAATCCTGCGGCAACTGCGCTTTACTTGCTGCCTGTGCTCTCGTGATAACTTCTTTCGTTCGGCGATCGCTTCTTGTATCTGCGTGTTCCACCAGCTCTTTCGCTTCTTTCTTTCTTCCTGTCCAACGAACATGTTTCTTCTTTTTCCCTATTTCTGTCGTAAGTAAACTGAGAAACTCACTACATTCCCTCTCTGCAGTTCTTCCTCGACTCATCTGACTATATTTGTTATTTGCTCAGTGTTCAAATTTGGACTGGCCATTCTTCGCTCCTTACTCTCTTTCCTAACTACATATCCAATTTTCAAAGTTATGCGTTTATGGTCCGCCCCTATGCTGTTATACCCTTCCTCGCCAATGACCATTTCTCTCAACTTATCATGAATTCCTTCTGTCATCAAACAGTAATCAATGGTTGATTGCCGGTTTTCCAATTCCCATGTGATCTGCCCTTCACACTTAGGCCCTGTATTCACGATAACGAGGTTATGTTGCTCACAAAGGTCTAGCATTGACTTCCCGTTGTTGTCGGTACAGCCATCTAAATCCTGTATGTGGGCATTGATGTCACCTAATAGGATGGAGGAAATAACTTTAATGTGTCCTGAGGAACCCCTCCCCACCCACTCTTGCTTTAGTGGGCGGCAGAGGTCGCGGGCCGCACCCACATTGGGACGGGAAGCCCGTGAGCCTCCGCCCTTTCGTGAGCCCTCTGGACGGCCCGGAGCTGGGTCTGGTGGTCGTCGCTTTGCAGGGCGTCCACCCAGTCTTCTTCTTTAGTGAACACGGTGCCGCTTAACGCGGAGCATTGCCAGAGCATGTGCGCTAGCGAGCAGTAAGATTCGCTACAATCCGGACATTGCGGCTCTACTTCTGGTGAATAACGGCTCAGTCTGCCTCTCGAGGGGAACGACCCTGTCTGAAGCATTCTGAATATCGATGACTGTGGTCTAGTGAGTTTAGCGTGGGGGAGTGGGAAGGTCCTCCTCGACAGCTGATAGTGTGTTGTTATTTCATTAAAGGTGAGCAGCGGGTCTCGGTGCTCCCCTCCCTCCCCGCCACCTCGCTCGCCACGATCGCCGCGGTGCGTGAGTCCTCGCGCTCGTCCGTGCGCCAGCTCGTTGGCGTTGGGAAATTCGGGGTGCACGTCAGCCCCCATGTGGGCCGGAAACCATTTGACGATGTGCTGACCCGCGGCTCCCTCGCTGCCGAGGACGGCCGCCGCTTCCCGGGATATCGAGCCCGAGGCGAATGCTCTTGCCGCCGATCGCGAATCTGTGTAGACGTAAGGACGTTCGGGGTCTCTCATTGCCATGGCTATTGCTACCTGTTCGGCCACTTCGGACGTTACCCCCCTTGACCGATGCTGCGTTAATTATCGTGCCATCCCAGCGTACCGAGACGGCCGCGTACCGGTCGCTGCGCCCATACTGAGCCGCGTCTACAAATGCCGCCAGGCCCGGGCAGTTGGCGGTCGATTTCAGTAGTGCTCGGGCCCTCGCCTTTCGGCGCCCCTCGTTGAATTGCGGGTGGACGTTTCTCGGAAGCGGTTCTACCTTGAAAGTGCCCCTTACCGCCGCGCTGAGCGCAATCTTGTGTGCGTTGCACTCTGCCTCGGCATTTATCCCTGCTTCTTCTAGGATGCGCCTGCCGGCCCTGGTGGTCGACAGCCGCACGACCTGTGCCTTGGTCTGCGCTTCGATGATTTCTGATAGTGAATTGTGGACCCCTAACCGATCGAGCTGCTCCGTGCTTGTAGTGATCGGAAGACCTAGCACCCTTTTGACGCTCTTGCGCATCAGTGTCTCTATTTTGGCCGCGTCTCTCTTGGTCCATTTTAGCGCCGAGGCTACGTAATTTGCGTGACTCATGAGGAAGGCGTGGTAAAGTCTGATGAGATTGCTCTCGCTGAGCCCTCCTCTGCGGTTCGTCACCCTGAAGATCAGCGGGAGCATGTTCTCCGTTTTGGACGTGAGTTTCATGACAGTTTGTGTGTTACCACCTTTCGCCTCAATTAGAAGCCCCAGGATTCTTATAGTGTCCACTCTGGGAATCGGCTGGCCGGCATTCGTATGTAATTTGATCGGTATTTGATCGATCGGCGTCAAATTCCTCATGCCTTGTTTTGAGGGCCTGTACAGCAACAGTTCCGATTTGCTGGGTGACAGACGGAGCCCCGTTTCCTTCAGGTACTCTTCCGTTGTGTCCAGCGCCTCTTGAAGAGCCTGCTCGACTTCTGCGTCGGACCCTCCCGGGCACCACACCGTAATGTCGTCTGCGTACAGGGCGTGATTGACGTTGGTCACTCTCGTCAGCCGGTCAGAGAGCCCTTTCATTGCCAGATTGAATAATAGTGGGGAGAGCACCGCCCCTTGTGGGGTGCCCCTCGCGCCCAGCGTGTACCAATCGGAAGTGGTCTGTCCTATTTTGATCGTGGCTTTCCTGTCTCTGAGGAAGGAGCCTATGTAAGAGTGGAATTTCCGGCCGAGCCCCATCATCGAGATCGTTTCCATTAGAAATCTGTGTTTGACCTTGTCGAACGCTTTCGTTAGGTCCAGGGCCAGTATGCCCTTGGTGTCTCTGGTCATGCCGTCAATTATATGCTTCTTGAGTAGTAACATTACGTCCTGTGTGGAGAGGCCCGGTCTGAAGCCCACCATGTTATGTGGGAAGAGGCCCTCTCTCTCTATGTACCGGGATACTCGGTTATGTATGGCATGTTCGGCTGTCTTGCCTACGCACGAGGTGAGCGATATTGGCCGCATGTTCTCCGCCGCAAGTGGTTTACCGGGTTTCGGTATAAGTATGACCGAGGCCTCTTTCCAGACCTCTGGTACTTGTCCCGTTTCCCACACTCTGTTTATTTCTTCGGTGAGCTTCTCGACCGACTTTCCGTCTAGGTTCCTCAACAGTTTGTTCGAGACCCCGTCCGGGCCCGTAGCGGAGCGTCCGTTGAGGCCTTGTAAGGCATCCCAAATTTCCGATTCCGTGAAGGGCGCGTCAAGTTCTTCGACCTCTGCCCCGGCGTATTGTGGATAGTCGCCGTCGCCTGACGGGCCCAGTGGGAGATACGTCTCCGCCAGCTCCTTTAGGAACTCGCTTTCCGTTTTGCCCTGCTCCTTTTGCTTTTGTAAAATCCTATCGATTGCCAATCTCTGATTGCCTTTGGATTGCCTTTCGTCTAACAGTTGCTTTAGGAGGATCCATTTGCGCCCGGTTCTCATTTGTCCGTCTTAATCCTTAATATCAGCACTTATGCATTGCACTGACTCTTTATGCTTCTCTCTGCAATTAATGCGTTCTTTATTCTTCTCTCTGCAATGCATGGCGTACCACGTCTTGTTGTAACATGCTATCGCAATGTAAAAGGCGCATATGTCGACGCTTCGGGGCGCGTATATTCCATCGCATGACAAGTGGCAGAATACGATGCTGATCATGAAGATAACTATGGTATTTTATTGGCACCCCCTTTAAACTGCAGGCAGTGACAAACAGTCACCTAGCCTGCTTGATTTGTACAGGTATGCCATACATGTTTTTTTTTTTCATTCTGGTATTTTTATAGAACACCTTAATCTGTTTCAAGACCATCCAATCATTACTTTTGCAGGAATAGCTGCTTGTGCTATACTTTACTCTCTCTTCAAAACACGGAAGTACCATAACTATGAAATGCATACTCTTAACCACAGCTCACCCACGCCTCAACACTCTTCACCAATGGATTACGCCCGCGGCAAATAATGAGACGCAGAGTAAGCGCTGCAGTTATAGGATTGGGCTATTTTGTATTTCGTCACTGGTAACATTGAGAGCTGTAACGATGAAAAGCGACGAAGCAGAACACGTGTATCGCTTGTACGTGTCTTTTTCGTGTTTTGTCATCACAGCGCTAATATCACGCAGTACGACAACATTTGAGTTCGAGAACTTTCAGAGATGGAGTTACAATAGATACAGACATTCGGGTACAATAAAATTGGCAGCCATCCACTGCCTGTGTGGCGCAGTCATTCATGGCGTTACTTCGGCGGATCTCGGGCATGTGATACCAGCTGTAACCTTTATTGACATTGCATTAGGTAGTGAACGCGACCAGATTCTCCTCAAATCATACGTTTACTGCGTCGATTATCACGCAAGAAGAGAGTAGGCACTGGCTGAACAGTAAGCTGACACGCTAACGACACATTCAACCCTGAAATGAACAACCCTGAAATACAGTGGTTATCCACAGCTTGACTTAAGAAGTCGAGCCTCCGGACCTCATTCGAATAAATGTTTTCACACACACACACAGCTGTCAAAATGCGTTCGATGGCACCGAGAACTTGAGGGTGCGCGCGTTCACAGCTCTTAATCGGCCTTGACAATATCGAGAGACGAGTCACTATGGAAAGTTAAATTAGATCCGGACAAATGTAATGGCGTCGCGCACCGACAAATGAAATGTAACTTTTTTAGTGGCACAAGGGCGTCATCATCATCAGCCTATTTTATGTCCACTGCAGGACGAAGGCCTCTCCCCGCGATCTCCAATTACCCCTGTCCTGCGCCTACCGATTCTAACTTGCGCCTGCGAATTTCCTCATTTTATCACACCTAGTTTTCTGCCGTCCTCGTCTGCGCTTCTCTTGCCTTGGCACCCATTTTGTAACTCGAATTGTCCGCCGGTTATCTAACCTGCGCATTACACGGCCTGCCCAACTCCATTTTCTTCCCTCTTAATGTCAATTAGATCATCCGCTATCCCCGTTTGCTCTTTGATCCACACCTCTCTCCTCCTGTCTCTTAACGGTACGCCTAACATACTTCCTTCCATCGTTCTTTGCGCGGTCCTTAACTTGTTCTCGAGCTTCATTGTCAACCTCCAAGTTTCTGCTATTGACCAAATCTGATGTTATTTGCCTTTATTTCTTTGTCTCCATAGCCTGGTGTCTGTTCGATCCTCTCATTTTCTCTTTTTCTATTTCTTTCGTAATCTGTGTTTTTTTTTATCCCAGGCACACCGAGTATTGCTGCACTTCCTCAATACTTATAATTCGTGCTGCAAGTTTCCTTTTCATTCGTGATTTCGAGTCCTTGTACTGTCTTCTATGTGTTCGAAAAGATAATGACTAGGCTGCACGATGGTCCTTGTTGAGTATGTCAAGAGGGCTCGAACATTAGGCACGCAGTTCTTATTTCTACTGACATAGTTTTTTTTTTAGGTTTTCTTGGACCCTGCTTCCGCATTTCTTTCTGACGCAAATTCCCCGCTCTCCCATTTGCTCTCTTCTGTTTGGCCATTTCTCACACATCTCTCTATACTTGCAACACTTTCTTAGCCAATCTCTGTCGTCCTCGTGATAATGAGGGGCCCATCGCGCTCAGAGTAGATGCCTTCTTTTTCTTTCATCGCTGCCAACTCGAGGTACTTCTGGGCTTGCTTTCACGCCTCTCGTTCTTCTCTTTAGAACAAGTTCGGCAACTGGACTTCCATTATAACATTCCTTCGAGGCTAACTTTGCTGGCACCAGATTCTTTGTCCCGTTGTCCTTCGACCGGCAATGTAGCCATCCGGGAGAGGCCGTTCGTTCCATTTGGAGCGCAGCTGACGTTTCTCGCTTTCTATCTATTTGAGAAAATCCTCACGAGGGGGGACGCATTTGAGAGTCGTGGACAGATTTGTCTGTCTCTAACATTGAAGTTACTTGTACTTTCCATTTTATTTAATGAAGCGGTAAATTAATGGACATGAAAGTGGACGATAAAACAACCGGCCGCAGGTGAGATACGAGCCCACGTCTTCGCATTATGCGTGCGATGCCCGTGCCGAGGCGCCATTTTCCCCATCCACTTTTGGGGTATTTATGTTTATCTACTAGAACTAACCCTGAGAGTGTTAACCAGCGCCACCGTACAGAAGCCTTGTTCATTGTCTCTTTATGATATGACTAATAAAAATGGGGCCCCTCAGTTTCCTTTCTTGTCGTTCAGTAACATGGAAGGGGTTTTGAAAAGGAACGAAGAGCTCTTTGTCGAGTTATACTGTCGCCCATGACTTGTCGCTGGCGACAATGCGCAATGTAGGCCCTTTAGAGGTCCGCTGTGCTGATTCTTATAGCTTCCAATGTAAACCGAAGGCATCGATCGTGAGTCTTATGAGTGTTCAGGACAATCATGCGAACACGCTGATGTGGTGATACACATGTGACGGAGCATGCTCAATGGGTGTAAATTTTATTACACTCCTGTGAATAAAATTGAGGCGGTGTCCAAGATCTTCGGTCATGTGGTTGGACCCGCGGACTGCTCGTGATTATTCTTGGACTGAGGCTGAATGTTAAGCTGAGCCCGCAGGTGTATTGTAACTACTGCGGCTTAACCGTGTGAATAACGTTCAGGCACTGATTCATTTATTTAAAAATGTAATTGTAAAACGCGCAAAAATTCGCTGCACGTCGCTCTCACTTCAAGAACTGCTGAAGGTTCTTCGCAACTGACGAAACAGGCCTTCGCGTGTGAACTTAAGAAGTTATGTCTTTCAGTTTTTTCTGACCGTTGCTTCCAATATTTTCATCCTTCTAAGTTCAATTATTATGTCCGAGGAAAGAACTAGTCCGTACCACCTACAGTAAATCTCCTTAAATACAGCTAACAAAATTATCTTGAGGGAGCACGACGTCAGTGAGCACTTACTTCCTTCTTTATTAACCACAATCTGTTTCTGCCAGTACGAAGGACAATTCGTTATTTTATTAACTTTAGTTTCCTTTTACGTGTACATGTCCGGCTGTTACGAGCGTCAACCTGGAATTATTTCTCGGTATGCGAAAAACCAATAGGAACTTTTTATCGGTACCGCCTTTCAGTGCCCCTAAAGCATCTGTTGCCTGTCTCTTCTCATGGTGAGATTGGCGTTGAGTCCATTCATGTGAGAGCTCTTGGGCAGAAAAGCACGGTGCTTATCGAAAGGAAATCTCCTCGCTCCGCATCGGTCTTCCCTAGAGACATCGGGAAGATGAAATGTGTGTCACCGTTAGGAGATTGTGCGGGCACATTGCGTGGAAGCAATCTTACCTTGCCGACGACAACCCGCCGGATCATGGTACAATTAGAACCAGCTGCCCAGCTAATATTTGTGCGTGGCTTCACTGCCTTATACGGGGAAAGGCCAATGACTGCATCGCTGTGGTTACACAAGAGGTTTCCTCTTTTTCTCTTGGAATTGCTCTTTGCTTACGTTTGGCCCTGTTGAGGTAGTCTTTTTTTTTCTTTTTTTTATGTGCCACACTAGCATAGACATTTGGTAGGGGCAGAGCTGTTGATGTTCCCTCTTCCTTTAGCGCTCATCGGAGTGGAAATTAAAGCGCATCCAATCTTACGAGGACGAAGACAGGGGGGATGCATAGTTTCATGTTAGCATGGTTTAGCCGAGCTACCTGAAAATGGATGGTGCGCTCATCACCAATACCAAGTACGCAATATGCATCTTTTAGTTCCCTAGACCTGGTTCGCACGCTTACCTCAGAAAGTAAAGTTCTTCGATTCTGATTTTCTACTCCATAGCTGTTAAAAATATCACTGCATATATGCTGATTCCTTCCAGGAATCTGTGGTTCGTAAGTAATCAAAATTCAATGAAGAAACCGCGATCATTCCTAGAAATATGACGTAATAACAATGGAAAGTTCCTGCAAAAGTAATTTGTATTCTATTATGGCTGCGTATAAGAATACCGCACGCTAGTGTAACTGCAACAAGCGCAACCTTTGCAATAGATGGACGAAATAGCCAGAAGATCGCTTCAGAAGGCTACGTTAAGCCGATTTCTCTGCTTTTACAACATGCAACATTTTCGCTGTCTTAAGCAAATCCAGTTTAACCCAGATAATGGCCCTGCACTATCATAATGATGTCTTCAGTGTCGAAAAAACATTGCACGCGACAATTAAACGTCTTTATCTTTTGCAGCGCTAACCAGAGGACCTCTCACTGCAAGTCTAATACCGCTTTCTTCGCTCTCCCTCTCTCTCTCCCTCTCTCCCTGTCTGCCTGTCTGCTTCTCTCTCTCTCTCTCTCTCTCTCTCTCTCTCTTTGTCGCGCTCATACGCGGTGCTCCACATTCATATTATTAAGCCGCGAAAGCTGGCGTGCGCTTGCAGGGTTGGAATAATGTAATAATTCTATCCCAATTATTTTTCTTTCCAGGCTTGTTCAGTGGTCCAAGCGGTGTTCCACTCACGTTATCAATATAGATCGGTCGGTCTTGAGCGGCCGTTGATAATAAGGGGACAGAAATACTAAGGGGCGCCAAAGCGATTCCTATGTCCAAATGCGAGAGCATTACTTGCCACTCAGTCTGTCACTGAATTATGTTGCTGAGTTTAGCGTAGCGGTAAAATGTTGCTCAGTTTGATGCTGCTGCGGCATCTTTCTGAGTGTAATGTTGCTTGTGAGGTTGCAACAATGCATGACGACCAACCGGCCATATTTCGATCTCTCAATGGAGTTTTATATGGAGAGTTCTCATTACTGTAGTGTTTCACGCAGATTGTGTTGGGTGTTCCTTCTCGATGACACAACTTTTCAGCACGATGACACCACTTTGCCGAGTGGTGAGAGTACTTTCCCGAGTGGCACCACGGTGTTGACACTGCATTTCTTCATCGAGTTCGTAGGCGAACTCCTCCTCGTAGTCTAGGGGGATGTCGTAGTCGCTCGTCGGGGACTTGTGGGATGCACATTGCCTCGCTGCAGCAGCTCGCTTCGCACGTTTCGCTGCGTTGCGATGGTATCGTGCTTCGTCGGCAGTGAACTTTGCGCCTTCGGTCAGGCTTTGCTGTCTCGCCTGATTTAGACGCGATCGACACAACTTCGGACGATGAAGACTCCATAGCGCCGACAGTGGCGCCACTCCTGTCATGCGCCATCTAGAGAATCGCCAGCCAGGTAGAGCCCAACTACGTGCACAGCCCCGAAAATATTCGCTGATGTCGCCTGTTTCAGCGGTGGCGCAATGCAACGGTGGCGTAGTGGTTAGCGCCCTCAGCTACGGAGTGGTATAGCATCTGTGGGGCAGGGCCGGGACCGAATCCTCAGCATGGTCACCTTTTTTTTTTAGTTGATGAAGATGACGTAATTTCTTTGCGAACTTTCTGCCATTCTTTCTGGTGGCGCAGGGGTCATACAATGCGCTAAGTAAGGCTCTCGCATGAATGAAGCCAAAGGAATTCAATGATCAGCATGTTGGTCCCGATCTTGCACGTCACCACTGACGACATCTCGAGCTTGTTTTGGGGCTCAAAATATTCGTTGTCCACACACCTAGATAACATCTGGACATGCCTTTTCGCGGCTACACTGCTCCCGTGTTCAGCGATTGCGGCTGTTCCGGCTGCTACCTGGCATTGCATCTGCCGAAACCAGTTAACGACTGCGCGCAAGCACGTGCCCAAGGATACCGTGTTCATGACTGTGCTCTTCTTGCCAACTGCTCAAGGCCGACTGCTCGTACTCGCGTGTTATTGATTGGATGTCGCTCATGGTTCCCGGACTAATGACCATCGCTATCACTACACCGCAATCGCAGTCGCCGCCGCCACCGCCGAGAGCTTTGACGATTCGCCCCGTAATAACGCGCTCCTTTCAGCTTTCGCTCACCTTCCTTCCTGCTCTTCAAGACACCTGGCAGCTCCGTCGAGATAGGGATTGGTGGTCGATGTGGTGGGCGAGGCTGTACAGCGTTTGCAGGTGTGTCCCCTATGACTTCCTTATAGAGGCCACACAGCCGTCCCATGTGTGATGCTGGCCGGGAGCGTAGGCGGGTCAGGAGGGCTTGACCATATGCGGCATGGTGTAGGCGATCAATGTGTCCTAGCCCCTGTTGTAGGAAGAGTAATGACAGGGGCAAGACAGCTGCCTCAGCCAAAGTGGCGGCCACTTTCGAGGTTCGGGGAACGCCATCACATGTGCCCTACAGCAGACGGCAGCCTCTCTCCTCCAAGAGAGACTTGGGGGCCACCTTCACATTTTCGTCGATGGATCCGTGATACCGGAGACGGGCTCATCCACAGCAGCCTTCGTTGCACCGGCCCTACGAAAGAGCAAGCTGTGTCGTCTCCCGGGGCACGCAAGTTCTACCGCAGCAGAGTTAGCAGGACTCCACCTTGCTGTGGACCTACTCGCAGAGGAGCTACCAGCGACCCCGGCAGCCATCTTCTGCGACTCCAAGGCGGCGATGCTCTGCCTGCAGAACCCTGACAGGGCTAGCCTTGGGGTAGCGCTGCTCTCTTCAAGACTGACGGCCCTTCAGGACGCAGGATGCTCAGTATCTCTGCACTGGCTTCCGGCACACGTGGGGATCCAGGGCAATGAATAGGCGGACACTCTTGCAAAAAGTGCCCACCACTCAAACGTCCCCCTCAGCCCTGCTGTAACGGCCGCACACTTCTCGAGACGCCGGCTGCGCCGGCACATCATCGCCTGCCACCCGGACTAACGGGTATCCCTGGGCCGGCCTCCACGGCCTCTTCCACAGCATGGCCTCCTACGAAGAGATGCCTCGTTGCTGCTCCGACTGCGAGTTGGCTGCTACTGGACGGCAGCCCGCCGGCACCGCCTTGGTAAAGCCACCTCGCCAGCCTGTGCCTCCTGTGGTGAACCAGAAACTCTGGAGCCCCTCCTGCTGGCCTGCCCTGCTCACCTGCCGCAACGCGGTCGACTTCTGCAAGAGTTCCACCACCTGGAGCTCCCATGTTCACGACAGGAAGATATCCTCTTCCGCTTTCGTAATCAGCTACCAGCCTTCCTAAGTGTCGTCGAGTACCTCGACTCGTCGGGGCTCTCGGCGAGACTGTAGGACATTTCTACAAAGACGGATGGCCTAACGGCCATCCCACCACCTCGGGCTTCCTGATCCACCACTACTTCGCTTCCATCTCTACGACCCTCTACCTTCCTCCCTCCTACCCTCTCTCTCTTTTAATCCCATCTCCTCCACCCTGCTGGCGCTGAGCCGTGCTCCCGTATGTGTTGCAGAAAATAGCGCTAGCCTTTCCTCCTTCCGCACAAGAACCACTTCTCTTTCTCTCTTCCTTCCTGCTATAGCCTCTTAAATTCTCCTGATATTTCTGTTCTCTTCACTCGCTTCATTTTTTCCTGATCTCAGCAAGGCTTGAACGTGGGTGTGGGCCATACGCAGGGAAAAGTGGCTACTAAACGGCTCATCTGGCTCCTAAACGAGCACTTCTTCGCCTCGGAAGAGGGTCATCGATTATGAGCTGCTACCCAATCTGGGGTTTCCCTCTCCGCGTCGCCTCTTTCTGTTCACGCTGCATCTGTGAGCCCGCAGCCCACTGCTGTGGTTCACTGGCCATGGAGTTCTGCTGCTGATACCGGATGGTGGCGGCGACTGCGTTTCTAATGGGGTTGGAATGCAAAAAAAGAAACGTTAGACTTAGGTTCACGTTAAAGAACTCCAGATAATCTAAATTAATCTACGGACACCCCGACAACGTCTCTCATAACCCGTACTTTCAAAAGTTTGAGACGTTGAACTCCGTGATTCGAATATAACCTTGATCCTGCGCTCGCCAGGCGCCTTAGTGCTATTTTGGCGATGACGCGAGTTTTGTATCGAATTGACGAGGTGACTCAGATGCTCAAACTTGTTTGTTCGGCACGAGCCCACTTTCTTTCAACTCGTTTTAGTTAGTCATCGCGGTAATCTTTTTCATTTATTATTACTTTTTTTAAAAATTTTGGCTGCTTCTTCCCGCTCAACGTCATATATGTTTCTCGGGTGATAAATAACTCACTTGGATGGTGCTAGGGAGTCGGTTCGTTTTATAGTGCTGTCCTAAACTTGTACTTCCTGGTAACACCCTGCGTCATTTTATTGGGATATATACAATACTTATTTAGCACTAAAACAAAGGTTTTCCGTGTCCCTATCACTTATGACGAAGCAAACTCATTCGCCAGTTACGTAATCAGTAAGTAAATTGCGCATACGGCGGCATTGACGTCACACACGACTCAAAAGTGACAAAACCAGGCCGGTGGGATGTGTTGGCGCACTGGCGTTCACATGTGACAGCAGCGATCTTAGCGTGAAGGTTCGTGCCAGTTTTGGTAACATTTTTCGGACAAAGTCGCTACGTCGCTCAAAACACTGCATTTTAAGCGCAAAGTCGCTGAGTGATGATGACAATGACTCCTCTTAATTTTGTTTCTTTTTTATTGCTGTAATTTCGCCCAAACGTCCTTGTCATATTCTTTTTTTAAACTGTGTCCTTAAATTACCTCCGGCTCTGGCGAGTCGACGATCGGAGTGCTACAAAGGAGAAAAGAAACGCCGATTGGGCTCAAACCGTATCACAACTCAAGACTGTGCTTTGCATAGAAGCTTTGATATGTCCAGATGGCTCACCATTCGACAAGCCTTCAAATGTTGCGGAAAATCGAGGCGCGAAGCCTTCTTGGGATGGTTGATTTGGTGGAGACAAGGTATGGAGAAGTATATAGGGGGAGGGAGGGATGATCGCTGAGGCACTACACAATACTTAGAGAAGAGATGGAGGCTGTACAGAGTTTGTATAAAATGTATGTTCGAGATGCGGTAGCCAAAACTGTTGTTTCGTGCGTACGTGGGCTTGTGTTTGTGTGTGCATTCTATAACTATAGCCTGACAAAGCTTACCGCACAGAATCTCATACAAAACACCATGGAACTACAAGCAAGATAAGTAACATACGGAGAAACATGAAGGCACTTTGATTCACTTAAATAAATGCAATACACAGAGATATAAATAAAATCTAAGAAGCTCTATATGGGGTAGCTATAGCAGCACAGCAATGCAGATGCATAGGTGAGAAAGAGGGAGCCTATTTATTATTACGAAAACGATTACCTCCGAAAAAAAAGTGACTATTTCAGGGATTTCAAACGTGTTTGAGTGCGACAAGGTGGCTAAAGCAAGGAAAAACTGGGGAGCCTCCAGAAAGTACATAAATGCACGAATTCCATTCTACGTACGCTATGTACCGTGTGCACACTTCGTGAAATGGCGACTATATACATGACTAATTAATACTATGAGAGTCATGTACAATTACCATCAGATGTGCGCAGTCTGAGCGAGAAACACAAGTGACAAGTGGCAGATATAATGAACGCGGTCAATGGCATTTGTGCTGAAGACAAAAACTTGACATTATGCAAAGTTTTGTTTTGCTCATATCTTATCGATAAGTGGAAGCTCACTTTGGAAGATAGTGTCACGCATCAGAGCGACCTTAAACACCAGGGGCCAATACTCAACCAGTTTATATAGAGCCGAATCAACGGCTCTTCGCTTGGCACCGAACTCGGTGGTAAGAACAACCAAATTCAAGAAACAACTAAAACCACTGTGGCAGCTCACCAGAAGCGGTGACAGATGCTTACCAGGAAGAGACCCTTCGCTGAGCGTATGCAACAAAGTGATAATACACAAGAATTCGGGCTATAATGACTCCGCAAAGAAAAAGCTAATAAACGCACGCATGAGACAACGAACGGAATCGGATGTCAACCGTTTCCGCTAAGAGGCTAGTTTCCGTTAGATAGGCCTTTTTTCCTGTATTTGTTTCTGTTAGAAACACAAAGCCCTCACTTTATCGTATTCTTACAAAGCAAGTGTGTGCGCCTCCCTCTAGGCTCGCTTTCCTTTTTCTTTCTTTATTTTCAATATTCACGGTTGCTATTGTTGAAAGGCAATTGTGAGCTTGCTTTAAATTTTTATCTGTCTTAAGGCTCGCTTGCAATAAAGACTGACCATTGCCATGACGCATTTTCGCCTTTTTCATTGGTTGACTTTTTTTTACTCTACTTATAAGACTACTTCTTGATGAATGTCCTTTATTTGCTCAGGCTACAGGAAAACGCAAGGGAAGAAGAGAAGCGACGTTTTTCAATCCATTAGCTCTCCTTTACCATTCGACATTTATTAGTCGTACTGGGCCCATTTCGCAGCCGTCCACTATTTCTTCTCACGACATTTTGATTGCTTCTAGTTTCATTCATTCGAGAGAGAAATAGCTCGGCGTTTATAGAGAGTTGGTGTACCTCTGAAAAAGAAAAGATAGCCCGGTATCTGTGCAAGCATAGTAGTAAAGGTAAAGCGCACGCTTGATGTGTAAAGTTGCACTATTTACTGAGTTGTGCCACATTTTATTTCCTATTGCTCGCCACCCCCACAAAATGAAAAGAAACAATACAACGCAAAGAACAAAACACATATCCAAGAAAGGGACGCACTGTTAAAACAGGCATTTTAAGTTCTTGATTTCGATAACTTCAAAGCAATTGAGACTTTTTAGGTTTCTGAATGTAGCCTTCAAGTAATCTGAGTCGTACAAATCATAATATATTGCGGAGAGGTGATTCTGCTTTAATATTTCGGTGAATTAGGCACACTAAGCTTCGATGCTTATTACCTGTCACATTATTCAGATTGAGTAAAACTGTGCTATTTACCTTATAACCACTCTTTTGCTCCATGCGTGTCTGTTCTCAAAACGGATTGCAACAAGCCGACGAATTTAGAACAATCACTGGCATAAAAACAGTCCAAGACGTGTTTAAGCAACCTGCGCACGATAAATTGCTGTGTACAAGGAATAGAGACAGAGAAGTGATATCTGTTGTCACGAATTTGGAAAAGACATTCACTGAGGCAGAACTTTGTGCCGGACAGAAACGCGAATGGGGCACGGGTGGAAGACAGAGGCTGATGACCCCCGGATTCGAGGCCTTTGGTCTAACAGTGAGTCAGTTAGGCAGCTTGAGTTAATTAGAACCTACCTCGGTGTCAAGACTTCTCTCTTGCTTTGTCTAGACTTCGCTTCATGGGCTCCAGAAAACAGCGTACTAATGACGTCGCAAACGTATCCCGCACTAAAACACCCTCACACAAGCTCCAGCCTGAAGTGAATGACCTGTCATCACACACCTTTGCTCTCCGGTGCTGTTATTTCCCACGTAGCCTTCGAAGGAGCAGTGACCTCGCTCTTGTCTACATTTTGAAGCTGCAGGACAGGGTGTGCTGCCGGATCACAGATCGCGCTCCTTGTAGCTCTTTGTCCCAGTGAAGTCATTTGCAATCAAGACAAATGTTGAGCTGTACGCATGCTTAGAGTTCCTTACTTTCTGGCTCTTGTTAGGATTCGCTGTCAGGACATATCCGGCAAAATACTGAGCTGCCAATGATCACGATGCTTGTTTTAGTACATTTTCCTTTGCTCACCTTCATCTTATATCTCTTTTCTATGCTGCGGTACACTGTATCCTTAATGTTATACTGTCTTGGTTTAATTTAAAACATTATTCATCCATTCTCAGTGTTTCTCACTTTTTCTCTTTGAGCTGTCGTCTCAGCCAGTGTGTTCTGGGTTACACACCCGCTCAGTTATCTCGGGAGACACCACTGTACAAGTCATGGGTACATGAACTATGACCCAAACACATTGTAGCGCTGACTGCATATAATAACTGCGTATGAGATACTGAGTACAAAAGCTGTCTTCTTTCTCTACGCCTGTTTTTATTGCAATAGCAATTATATCGATATTCCAACCGCATTTTTGCAGTCGCCATCGCCGTGACGTTCTGTATAAAGTCTAAGGGCAATCGATAACGCCGTCGCCGCGCGTCGTATGCTGTATGTGCGAGTGAAAGCGCGCTACGGAAGCCGACGATCGCGGCTCAATCTGGCGCGCGCGAAGAAAGAAAGCGGAGAGCAAACGCGCCGTCTTCCCTCGCGCGAGAGGCCGTGAGGGGATGGTAGGTAGGTAGGCAGGGAGGGACGGGTTGGGGGGGGGGGGGGGCGGTGCTACGTTGTGCTCCGGCAGAAGTTGAGCATTTCGCGACCTGTCGCAAGGGGAGCTGACGACCCTGGCTCAATCTCGCGTGACATATATGGAGGAAAGCGGGAAAGCAGCGCGGAAGCGAGGGAGCTTGGACTCCGCCTGGAGGTGCGTACTTGCACAGTCGCGCGCCGTATCTTGAAAAAGATCAGCAGACAGCCCATACTTTTGTGCGCGCTGTGTTCTCGCCACTCTTGAGTTGAAGCCATAGACCGCACGAAGGTCACTTCGCTCGCTGCTGCTGCGCTTGCTCACACCCGTGTTTTGACTACGAGTATCCCCGCTCATCGACTGCGATGTGCTCATGTTTGCTGGTGTGCGCTGAGAGCCTGCTTGTTAATTCAGTTAGTAAGCCAATGTTTCCAAGTTTATGCGGCTGATAAAACTGCTACCATTACTTCGTTTAGCTGTCTACTAATTTGCCATCGCAATCGATGCTTCGCCTTTCGGGCGAATTGCGAATTTTTATTTATACTTTCGTGTTAACCCACAAAGCCGGGACATCATTCCGTGTGTCAAAGAAAATTAAAACAACTTGCTCACACTTACTTGTCTCCACGGAGAATATATTGGTAGGAAGAAAACAGCGAAATGATAATTGAGTAAAAGATTAAGAGTATGGTGATTACTTAATCAGTAATTCATTTGCTGAACTATTCAGAACTTATTACTCCCTCCAGAGTATTAAAAACGCTAGTATGGCTGTACATTGGGTTCATAGCACTAAATCAGAGTTTTCAGGCATGAAATTAAGCGTGTCATAAATAATACGTCGGGCTTTGTGGGGTTAACCCCACAAAGCCCTACGCCCACAGACCCACACAAAGCCTCACAAAGCCGAGAATGTAAAGCCCGATTCCCGTGGCAAGTTATCGATTTGCGTAAACTTTAGTGCATGCACGCGATTGCTTATATTTCCAGCCTTCGACATGAATGCTTTGTTGTGTGCAGGATACACCTAGCCAACGCTCCGAAGTTGGAGCGATGCCGATGAAGGATACACACATCGTATGCAGTTCAAGCACCGTCACGCTAATAGGTCGTCACCACCGGATTCACACTGCAGCTGGCCAACACGTACCGTGTCTGTTCGCGTTTTTCTGGCAGCGCCTGGACCATGCATCGTTTCTTTTTATCACTTGCTATCAGCCCAATCGAACCACCCAATGGAGAATAGCAAACGAAATGCCCTCAACTTTGTTGACAGTGTCGTCTCCTGCATCACTTACAACCAGCCGCTGAGGCCTCCGCCCCTATCAGTTACTCATTACGCGTTTCGTCAAGCTCCGCAAATTTTGAATAACCACTAAACAATCATACCTTCCGACGCGACTCGAAAGTGTGCGTGCATGATTTTTGTTGACTAGTTAGATTTATAATTTTATTTCGATAAAATGTATGCTCACGATAACGCCTTGAAAAGAACATACATTTATAGAACGTGCGCTGTGAAGCATGATTCTAAAATATAACTAAGAGCAATTGGCGCTGTTAAATTTTCGGAGAACTAGACATAGTTCTCGAGCGGCGAATTTGAGGGCTACCCTGTGTTCAGATCGCACATTTGAATGGCATCTTTTGCAAAGGCCTGTCGCAGATTATTTTGTTCGTTCAGCTGCAGGATTGTGGCGTGAAGCTACATCACCGGCGCATTTTCTGCCTTGTGCGGGATCCTTCCTATGGTTATAACTTAGATGAAGAGTTAGAATTACAGAGATAGATGTAAAAGATAATGCGCTGGAAGAACATTACCACTCAGATAATAAAAATAATTTGATATTTCATTGGAGTGTAGCTGGTTTGACACATGAAAAGTTATGTAGCCCACGTAATCAGATGGGCCACCCGCTACCAAGCCGTTCATAAAACGCCGACTTACGATCTGTAAGAGGACTTGTTGGAAGCCTCTTAAAGTCCGCTACTTCACGAAACTTCTAAGAACTGCTAACGGAGTCCTAATCCACAACCTTGTTTCCTAGGCAACGCTCCTAGGGCTTGTTTCACGCATGTGCAAACAAGAATATCCAAAAAGGAGGACGGAAGAATATGCACCCCTGTTGCACAATTGATGGAGTATCGCACAAATCAGCTCTGGGTTCGGCTTCCATGGCGAGTAAGTTGTTTATTCTTCTACATTCATTGGCCTCTTCTTTTGCGGTTCATATCGCAAAAGGAACACCGTACAACGCTAGAGTCAATGCTTTTAAGTACTCTTTCTTTCCGCGCACAATAACTCAATTGAATTTACTCGCGACTGATCTACTAACCAGTATTGATGCTTTTGGCAAAATTTCTTATTGACATTTGCAGATTTATTGTTTCCTGTTCCTGCTACGTGTCATTCATTAAATATTGTGGTTACTGCAATGTAATTTGTTGTGCTTTTTTGTTGTTGTTATGGTTGTTGTCTTTTTATTTTGTCCCTCCTGCCAGGAGCCATTTAAGGTCTGCAGTATGCTGTAAGTAAACAAGTAAATAAATTTGACGCTTATAGCAAATTAAACCTGACTTATAATTCCTTTTATATTTTAATTAAAGAAAGGGTCAATTTCCCATATATTTTCCTTGCACTCACGGTCTCTTGGCTTCACACTGCTGCGACTAAATTTTGAGCCCCTCGCTTTCCCTCCTTTTTCTCACTCAACACGACGTGTAGTGTGTCGTAACACTTTTCCTTAACTGAGGTTTTGAGCATTGACATTTCGGTTGCTCACAGTACAAGCGAAACTTCGAAGGCGTAGCTATTGAACATAGCAAACGTAAGCCGGAAGTCAAACCACCCGGAAAAAGATTGCGAAATTCCTCGCTACCTTCGTCTCACGTGACGCCAGTTTCGATGCAATGCAAATTCGTCACGCACTGCGTCTGCGTCGACATTTGTACCAACTCCGCTGAGACAATAGACGTCGAAAATGGAGAATGCACAACGTAAGCTTTGCGTTTCTTTCTGGAAACAATGGTGCAAAAGGAAAAGGCCTGTTTCATTTCGCCTGTCTTCAACTTAGCTTAGCCGAATTTCCAACTTCCCGTTCGGCTGTTCGAGTCTTGTGGTGATCTCTAACCCGCGGTGGGGGGAGGAGGGCAAGGGGGAGGAGTAAGCTAATTAGCTCTTCCTCTACGTGCAACGGGGTGTCAACGTCTGCTGCTCAGCGCATCAATGGGAAACGAGCTCTGGCGTGGAGTCGGACCACCCGGCGCCTGCACATAATTAGTTTACACTTCACAGCTTTTATTTTTCGCGTGAGCCCGAGGCTTCGAACTAAGAAGAACTGGAAGTGCTGCTACAGGAAGGCGTCATCGAGGTGATTTATACGCTTGAAAACTTTGTGGCTTGGAGTGTTCGAGTGTTTGCAGGAGAGCTGTCAGGTTTCCCAATGACAGCAATAGCCGTAGGGACTTAAGTTATTTACACTTCTACTCCTAGTCCATTGTGTGTTAAGCAATCACCTTTATTTTCGCCCTATCGGAAATGTTCGTTTCTTTTTCAATGTTCATGGTGTTTTATGCTGAATTCGATGACGGCCATTGCTGAAGCGTTCTCGGTATGCTGTAGAACGAAATATAAATGTTTTTCATTTCGCATTCAAAATTTTACGGAGCTACGCCTATTCCTCATTCTTGTACGTTTTGTTGAATTCACTGTTCCTGTTCATTTATTATTACCTGAAGGAAGGAACGAAGGAAAAAGTGGAGAAGGAAAGGCAGGGAGGTTAACCAGTTTAGCTTAACCGGTTTGCTACCCTACACATGGGAGTGGGATGGGGGATGAAAGATGGGGAAGGAAGAGAGAGAGCACATAGCACAGCACACACACATCGTCCGTTAGAGTCCATCACTCTGGCGGGGTACGTGATATCACTGTCACAGCCGCTTACATGAAAGGTCCTAATGTTGGACATTACATGAGCGATGGGCGTTGTTGACAGTTGATTATGTGATGATAATTGTGGATTGGCAAGAAGATATATCAAGGAAGCAAGGTCCGTTGTAGTTGCGATGAGAGCAGGAAGATCATCCCAGTCCTGGGCAATCTGCAGAAAAAAAAAAGATAGCAGATACGTAGTGGTATGGGCCCGTGGTGGGTACACCGTGTTCCCCTGACTGGTTGTGGTAAGGGGGTAAGCTGTTGTGATGAACGTCTTGTCATGAAGCGAGGAATAATAAAACCTGTTATAAAGGCAAAGGTGGGCAATTCTACGGCGAAAGGCTAGCAGGGATAAATCAAGCTTGTATTTTAAAGCCGAAACGCTGGTGATAAAACAATAACCAGAAACTATGAATTGTGTGGCTTGGTTCTTGACAGACTCGGGGATGTTAGGCTTGATTGGTAATGGTCAAACACAGCAAGTGTGTATTCCAGCTTACGTCGCTCCAGGCTTTCGTGGAAGAGAAGTTTTCGATTAGGTGGAACTAAAGGTATGTTACCCCGTAAAATACCAAGAACGCAATTAGAGCAATTCACAACGTTATTAATATGGAAAGACCAAGTTAGATCTGGAGAAATGTACAGACCTACACACTTAAATACATCAGTCGTGGAGAGTGCTGTTTTGTTAAGAACGCATACGTAATTGGTGTACTGTTCAGTCTCCTGTGAAGAGAGGATACGACTGATTTGTTTACGTAAAAGACATTAGCCATATCCTGCAACATTTTTGATTAGCATAAGGTTAGGCTGAAGAATAGAGGCATCACTAGATGCGGTGATCGGGTGTTAAATCACGCAGCCATCGACAAAGAGCGCGTTTTGGTTGAAAGAGTAAGGAGAAGGTAAGCAATGTATATTAAGAAAAGGAGGGGCCTAAAACGGCACCTTGACGTAAGAAAAAGCGTAAGTGTGAGAGTTCGCATAAACAAATTGTTGTCGATTTGTTAAGAGCTCTCGAATTCACTTTAGGACAGTGGGGCAGAAATAAAGGTGTGAAAGCTTAAGTGGTAAACGGAAGTGGTGCACTTTGTCAAAGGGCTTTTCAAACAAAAGAATTGAATCGGTGCTTGTCGCCCAGCCACGCCGCTATTCATCGCCGACAAATTATAAACCCTCCTCGACAGAAAGCTAGACCATGCAGCTCCTGGGGGTACTGCTGCATTACATTACACTAGAGAGGAACAGAGCGAAAAGACGAAGGTCAAGAGGAGGAACACACACCAGCGCTGGTGTGTGTTCCCTTCTTGTCCTTCATCTTTTCGCGCTGTTCCCTTGCAGAGCATGTAATGTCTAGCCCAAGCCGCCACGGTGCTGCATTATTTTCATCGTGCCGTAATCCTTCATTGACGCTCTCAATAGTCATGCAAGTGCATGTGTTTCGATTTTTATTTTCTTGAAGCACAAGATAGGATAAATAAAATTGGTGTACTACTCACAATAGACATTTACGAAGGCATCCATAACAAACCTCCCCTCCTCTTCATTTGGACTTTATGTCGTCTTTCTTTATTGCTGTTAAAGTCAAGTCAGCGGCAAATATTGCCAGTTTTGCAACAGAACTCATGGCCCTCGATGGTGATCTCACGTTATCAAATATGGACTTCGATGTATTGAGGAGGCATTCTCATGCTCGCTCAAAATGCCACAGTTCATTTTCTTTGTGTGTGTGTGTTCTTTTGTGCCGAACCTTATGAGCTATGATTTGCGCAAGGCGGTTATTTTTCGACAGCGCTATCGACTACGCAGCTGCGGCAGAGCTCTTTCGTCACATTCAAAAGAAGTGAAACAGGGGACATTTCCCGCTTTCTTCAATAGCTATTGACACCAGCTTGGCTGATTTCGGTGGAACCATGAAGCTAAAGTACGCTCAGAAATCCTGTAGCGTCGACGCTTTTTACCAGCAAGAAAGTTTAAATGAGGACTAAGTTTCTCGTTGTTGTTTCAAAGAATATTTATACCCCCTTACATTGCTTCCCGATTTATTTCCTAGGACACAGAAGAGAGTGGCCATTTGCATGACAACGAGAACGTTCTAATATAGGTAGAAAAGAACAGAAATCTTATAGCCCACATTCTGGTGGCGAAAAGACGGGAGTAAATCTGCGTCATTGAGTGTTTACACTTCGAGAAACGACAAATAGATCGAAGAAAACACCTCTGTTTTGTATTGAGTGGTCATATCTTCAAGATAAGAAGGTGTTGAAGAGACCCGTACTGAAAGGGTTCTAATGCACTCTCTATAGAGTGTCCTCAGCAGTAAATAGCAGCAACTGCTACAGACCTGCACCTGTACCTCACAGACCTGCACCTGAATGTCGACTTATTTAGCGTGTAGTTGCCTGTTATTCTGTCCGCACGGTGCACGCGAAATGTTACCTGGTGCCTCGTGCTCCCCGTGCTCTTAAATCTCTGTCAAGAAAGAGAAAAAGTATTGTAAGAGCATGTAAGATTCCTGCGCAAGTACTTTGCGAAACATGCGCATTGTGCATATTCGCGGCCTCCAAATGCGCGGCAATATTAGCCTGAGAGGACGCATTCCTTGACAAAGAACTTGTCGCTTTGTTGTGCTTTGCAAAAATTTCAAATTGCGATATTCTCGTACAATAAGCAGTGATGAAACAAGAGGGTTCTCCAGCAGTCGCGGAAAAGGGAGAGTGACGCCTTTATCCCGTTGCAACGTCTCGTCAGAACAACTCTTTGTAAAAGCAAATGCAGTAGTAATCTTTGTCGGTGTTTACGTGCGTTAATGACCGAGTCGCCTTCATGAGTTATTATGCTCAAGAAGCGCTGATTTATTTATTTATATATTTTTTTTCAGGATTATTGAATGTCAAAAATACGTTCATTTGATTC
The DNA here is from genome assembly GCF_050947875.1 of Dermacentor variabilis. NCBI lineage: Eukaryota > Metazoa > Arthropoda > Arachnida > Ixodida > Ixodidae > Dermacentor > Dermacentor variabilis. The sequence goes on along the minus strand of NC_134569.1, from coordinate 93,040,453 downwards.
TTGCAGCATTGATGTTGCAATCAGCAGTAATATTCCTCGAGGAGAAATGCAAGAGTGTGGGTACAGCGCATTTTGACTCTCCTTTCAGATCGTGGGCCACAGTCTGTGCTGTAAATTTCATCTCTGCCACTCTAAAGACTACAACCTGAAAAGCAAGCCGACAGTGGCAGGAATATTTCACGATGACTTTTTTGTTCAGCTAGAACATGCGTGCAAAGCGTTAGGGCACGTTGGGCATTTGATAATCAATTTTATTTCATCGGGTAGGCTGTATTAGACTGTATTATGCAGTGGGGTACCTGAAACGTCTTGTCCGTGCTACAGAAAGGGTATGAGTACTATTGCGTACAAAAATTACGCAGCCAATTACACAACTTACATTTGTTCACGCATTAAAAAACGCACATATGCTCAACCTATAATACAGATACTGAGCGCCTTATGGTGTAACTTGGAAATCATACTAGCTATTCGTAGTGGGCCAGCTTCCTTTGCAGAGAGCTTTCGTACACTACAGCGCAGAGAAATGACCCCCTTACAGGTGGCGTTCTAGACTATACGCTGCGCCGCTCGAGCGCTCCGCGTTCGCAGATGGTTGGAGCCCCCGCGCATGCCTCAATCTCCTGGGATTGTGCTCTGTATGGAGACGTACGCATTCCGCCATGGTCAAAGGCATCGGGTCTCTCTCTGTCTTGATGCCCGAATCCCTTCACGCAACTTCTGGAGCGTATATGTGTCGAACTCTGGGGCGCCATAACCGAGCACGCGTGAATCTTCTGCAACAAATTGCAGACTCGTAGGTCTTACTACCTCACGATTAACTCCTGTTTCAGTTTGGTTAATTATGCCTGCTATAGGGCAAAGTGATCTCTCTCAAACGCGCCCACTCCCGCTCGGATCGACAAACGCACAGCCGAGCTACGCCTCCCGGGACGCTGCGCACGAGGCTAAATTTAGCTCCGATTGCGTCACGCGTGGCGCAACAATGGCGCCATCTGTGCACGTGGCACATGCATTCTCGAGTAAAGGCTTTTTACCTCTACGTAACGATACCAATATAAGTTGCGCCAGTAGCGCGGTTGCAAACATGTAAGCAATATTAGTGTTACATGTTTTCGTTACATAGGGTTTTAGAAAGCGTCCCTATATGCAAACCGGAGTAAAAGACATTCTGCGTCAGATTTTTTCTAGATTTGTATGCCCTAGTAGCAGTACGCTGCATCTTCATTTTTCCCTCTAAAATGCAATGGAGTTTCTGGAACAGTGTTGCTCGCGACATCTTCATCTGGTAGGCTGCTATACTTAAATCTGTCTGATACATACGGAGCCCGGCTAAAGCGAAAAATTACGGACACATTCACTTTCCTAACAACATTAATATTATTTGCAGAGGTGACAGTTCTTCAGCAAATAGTCCAAACAGAACACCCTCTATTCGAACTATGAGATAGTAAAATCGCGGCAAACGACGTCTTTTTTGGTTGAGCCTTTCAATTCCTGGGAGAACTTCCAGGCCTTCCGAAGAGCAAGCGCTGTCGACCGTAAATTAATTACGGGGCAAACCTCTTCGCGCTGTTATGGCGGTGTTTGGGCGGCCGCCTTCCTCGTCCCGGGCAGCCGCGCTGACACCTGGCGGCGCCTAGCGGCAGAGCTAATGAGATTACGCTGAAGCCCGAGCTCACCATGAAACAGTGTACGAACAGTTCAGCGACAGTAGCTTGGGAGAAGAGACGAAACGGACTGGCAGATAGGCGTAAACAAATGAATCTTCTTTTACTATTTGCACTCTATACATATATAGAAAATAGGCACAATAGAGCACGCATGTCCCCTCTTAGCAAAGTTTCTTAGAAAGCCAATGCTACCTAAAAGAGTCATAAATTTTGTAGACCTATAATGAAGAGATGTTATCTGCTTTTTGAAGAATGACTCTGGAGATTGAGTTCCTCGTACTGTATGCTGATGCAAGACCAGATGATTGCGACGACTTTCATGCCTCGTTGTATTTGCTGAGAGTGTCTGAATTGCAAACATGAGAAATCAGGCAGCTAAAAATACTCGAACACTAGCGATATACGCTGTGGTGATGCGCGACTTTCACGCGTCCCCTGATAAGTTGTTTTTCCGCATAGCTCCTGTCTCCTGTAATCCAGCTTCGCCGCATGGCTTTACGTTCACGGTCGGTATACTTGCAGGGTAGTACGAGAGATGGCGCGAGTGTGGCTGTGCTAACGCCATCTAACGACGGGGTTACTTGGGCTCAAGAAGGAGAAGGCTCTTCCTCTTTGGCTCGGGCTTAGCAAGCGGCGCGGATGTTCTGCGCGTGCGCTCATCCATGCTTCTGCGAGACCGTCTCACGAGGCCTACCCCGGAAGTGACGTACACGATCGTTTGAACGCGCCCCCGTTCGCGTGGGCGTACGCGCGAACGACCAGCCGTTGGTGTCCAGCATGGGGCTAACCTATTCGCTCGCTGTGCAGTCGCGGTGAGTCGAACTTAAGCGATTTGTCGCGCGCCCATCGGCATGTTTTGAGGATAGCAACTCGGCTAGCAGGCATTAGCCTATGAAAGGTGCAATAAATGCCCTTGTGATTGTTTGCACTACAGTGTTGTCGTTCCTTTGTCCCAAGAGCCCGAGTGAGAATCCCACAACGCTTACTTGTGCTCGTAACTGTAACAGCTTGCGAACGCACGCACGCCCGTACACAAATACCACACGCGCGCATGCGGACAGGTGTTCTTTAGGTCCATAATTAGGCGTATACTTAGAAGCTATAAAAATCATGCCAACTGTGCACTTCTGCAAGCCATCAATTATGTCAAGAGACGGAAAACGAGACAGCTAGACAAACACAATATAAATAAAGATCTATACAATGGTTTGGCAGCAGCCCAGCCAGCAATAAGCCAGTGGGCAAGCTAAATTTTATAAGGGTATGTTAGCACGCTAGACTTCTGGCCATTGTTAAGTATACGGTATACAGCGGGTCCTTCGGGCGTTCTTCATACCACCAACACTGTCTTCGCGCAAAAGCCACAGGGCAGGAAAATCGTGAAGGAAACTGCCTGTCACGTACAGACAAACATTCTTGAGCTGGCTCTTCGATTGCGGTAATACAAAACTCAAGATCAAGTCACTTTCTAAGAAGTAGTTGGTCTTTGAAACACCCGCGCGCGCACGCACACGCACAAGCATGCACAAAGGAAAACACACCATCCTTACGGAACACACCTTCTTTTATACAAGCAATGGTCACACGGTTTCACCCACCTGGTGGAAAGCTTAAGATATGTACAACACCGTGATCGCATGGATAACCATTTTATCCTTCTTGATGGACGCCCTCTATCAGTAAGCATAGTGCTTGAATCATGATAGTACCCCGATGAGCAAAGGCGGATTCTTCAATGCCCTTCACGACTGCTTTGTGGATAGTTTTCTCATGGACTGCTTCTGGGTCCCAGTTGCGTGTTGTTTTAAGAAGAGAAGAGGAAGTATTTATTTCCATATCACAAAATACAGGTAAACAAACACTTATCGGACATGTAGCCAAAGGCTAGTTGAAGGTCCGATAAACAAAATCAGGCAAAACCTAGCATAGTAGCAATAGGTGACACAAAGACAAGAACGGGTATGTCATGATAACAATGGAAGAGATAAGAATGGTATACAGAAAAGTATGTATTGCGATTAACAAACCATAACATTAGGTACGTAAATTACATGCAATATGAGCAAGGAGATTAAAGTTACCATGCTGTGCACACTAGAACAAGTACTTTATAATTCAAGCTTATATTGTTCTTAAAAGCATGCATATTTCATTTTTACAATATTAGCACAACAAACACAGCACTGCATCTCCAAATGACCACAGTATAATCTAAAGACTTGATTATTGGCTCGGTGTAATGAAAACAGATTATGGCATCTGTGCAAATTATTGTGATGTTAGCAAGATTGAGTAGTATTGTCTGAGAGCACTTTGGAATTCTGAGGAATTAATGGTTAACTCTGGCACATTATACCAAATCTTGATACTTGTAACTTCTAGAATACATTCGCCATATGAATTATTACATGTTGCAAGATTAAAATTTCCTGGTTTAACAATTCTGGTTTCACACAAAGCAGAATAAAATGTGGAAGCGTTAAAAGGGTGGATGTATGTCACGACCCTATAAACTCAAATCGATATGCTCAGTTCCCGTAGTAAATAAAATAGTAGTACATGATACTGGTTGAACAATGAGGCCGTGTGCTCAGAATGTTTAGAGTGAGACATAATTCTAGTCGCTCGTTTTTGAAGTTTTCTAATCGGATTTAACATGGCTTTATATGACCAGCCCTATACAGTGCCTTAAATGACTTTCCCTAAAAGCAAAGCCCATATAGCGCAAAACTTTGGCGTTCAAGTGCTCGCGAGTTTGAATTAAGCCGTAGCACCCAAATGCTAACCTGGAGCAAACGCTGTTTACGTGATTTGCCCATTACTAGTGTTGATCGAAGGTCACCCTGAGTTACTTGAATGAAGTAGTTTGTTCGAGTATGACTTTATTTATCGTTAGGCTTAATGTTGTGGTATCTTCAATTTGCAAGCCAGACTGGAATACCACATATTTGGTTCTTTTTTTATGTTTGTGTGCGCGTTTGTTTGTTAACCTGTTTTCAAGAGCCAGTCCGAAATTCTGTTTAGCTGAATGTTTGCGCATTCACTAAGTACATCGACATCATCCGCTATAACAATAACACATGTGTAGTCGGTGAACATTGGTACTTCTGCAGAGTCAGGTATTTGTTGTAGGCCATTAATATGAGAACAAAAAAGAAGAAAACCTAAAGCAGAATCCTGTGGAACGCAGGTACAAACATTTTGTTTAGAGGATGTAATATTATTGATTAGCACGACCTGGCAACGATCTTAATTCAATGTAACTTGAAAGAAAATAAATACTTTCCCGCGACAGAAATAGTGTTTGAGTTTGTCTAACAAAACGATATGTTCCACAGCGTCAAATGTTTTTTTTTAAATCAGGAAAGATAACACCAACTAGCTTACTGTGTTGCAATGTCATGTTTAATTTTTGCGATAACGTCATAGCTGCAGTAACTGTGGAGAACCGAGATCTGAAACTATGTTGCCGATTACGAATGGTGTTGTATTTGTGTTGAAACGTTTTATTCATACTGATATAATTTTCTCGAAAATATCATTTATAATGCTTAAAATAGATATCGGCCTGTAGTTCAAACGGCCAGACGGATCACCTTTCCTTTGAATAGGAGTTACTTTAGCAGTTTTTAAACAAGTTGGATACTTAGATTGTTCCATATGATGATTGAATGTGCGACATAATACTGGTAGCAAGATATCAATGTTATTCTTACGCAACCTCACCGGAATACCATCTGTCCCAGTAGCATTATTGTTTGGCATATTTGAAATAGTGGAAATAGTGTCATCAACGTCCATCTCTCCAAGAACAAACGAGTTTACTATTGAGTTTGGTAGTGAAGGAGGTTCGACATTAAATTTAGAAAGCTGGACTGCTAAAGTTGGACCAACTGTAGTGAAATAAGTGTTGAAGTCCTCAACAGCGTCATCGGTACTGGAAGAAGAAAGAATACATTTTTTTGACATGTCAACCATAACTTATTTTACTACTCGCCACAGTTGTTTAGAATCACCCGCAGGTTGGTTGATCCGTTCATAGTACAAGTACCTTTTTCGAACCCTCATCATAGACACAGTTCATCATGACACTGTTCAGTTCAGTGTTATGCATTCCATGTATGAAGTTCCCGTGTGAGTTTCGAAGATTGCGTCAGTTAAGAGTTGCTTGGGAGTTTCCAAATCTGATGGGATGGCTGCATTAAATAACTAAGCCGTACTTCCGGGGCTTTTGCCCGCGATTATGGTGTTTGTGTGATCGTCGCTTGTTTTATAATGTGTACAATTTATGTTTGATTATTTTGTTATTTCTTGTTCTCATCTTGCTTCATCCATGCTTTTTTTTTCTTGCATTGCTGAGTAGTGCTTCCTGCTGGTAACAGTCGTTCCTAAAGAAGCCCACCTTTCCATTTTCTATTACTTATATATATAATAATGACAATGATTTCGCTACGTGTGAACACTACAAGATAACAACCAGACGAAATAACATACTAGCGATGTTGCTAGTAGAAAGAACATAGACTACCATAAACTAGACGAACATAACGGGTTATCAAAGCGGCTTACCTTGCTGCTAGTCAAAACCGTAAGAAGTAAGAGGCAATGAAGTCAGAGAAAGCATGCACTGTTCCTGTCATCTGCTTCCGAAACCACCGTATTACTCATTCAACATAGCCGTGAAAGGAAGCTGAAAGCTTAACAGCGCAGCTGTTCCAGCTTTTAGTTCCACCGTGGAGCGTTAGCAGAAAACTCAGCCCAGCTGTGCACCGCCTCGCGTTGCCGGGCAGCCACCTGCGAGAGCACCGAGCCACGTAACCTCCTCGCACTGCACGCGCGTAGGACGTAGTCGTGACGTCACAGGGGAGTAAAAGCTCGGAACAGCCAGCGCGGCGACACACCTCTCGCCTCCTCTACTCCGTGCGTACCTGGAACTACCACGGGAAGACCGAAGGAAGTCCGGACTCCCGAAGAAGAAGCGGCTTACCAGGAAGAGCGCCGTACTACCAAGCGAGAAGCAATGCGTCACCGTCGAACTCACCCGGAGCACCGCGCCGTAGCTTCGGCGGAGAAGAGGCGACGCCAAGTCGAGGATCCCGACTTTCAGTCCAGGAAACTCGAGAGTCGACGCCTTAACGCTCGGCGTCACAGAAAAAACGATCCCGGTCTGCGTCTGCTTGAAAACTTCCAGCGTCTAGCCCGCCGAGACAACAACTTAGCAAAACCTAGCATGACTTCGCATAACCTAGAAATAACTTAGGCAGGCCATGTGAAAGCTAGAAGATCACAAACTCCGTTGTTGGCTCCAGCCTGGCACCACTAGTGCAAGCTGCACACGTTTTTTGCTGTTGCACAACGTTTTCTGTATGCTATCTTACTCGTTTAGTTGTTCACGACATGCATCATTTTGCTTCCTACCTGTTTAATGCTTCACAGTTCGCTCAAGCTATCGGCACCCGTCTCTCGTCGCTCGGCGAAGTCGCTTTGAAAGGGGCCCTTTCTTTTATGAAAAATTGTATAGCACATTTGCGTACAGATCAATTTTAAGAGTTAATTAAATTTCTGGGGTCTTACGCAACAAACGTTGATATGATTATGAAGCATCACGTAGTGGGTGACCCGTGACCTCGAGTTTTGAAGTAAAAGAAAGGAAAGTGGCACTCATCTTCAGATAACAGATTCTAAATGCCTCGCATTTCTGTGGATGTGGGGTGTGTACGGTGGCGGCCTTGCTTCCGCTCCCCTTTTTGCCGTGTATTTGTGCGGTCCTGTTGATGTCAATGTATGTATGTATGTATGTATGTATGTATGTATGTATGTATGTATGCATGCATGCATGCATGCATGCATGTATGTATGTATGTATGTATGTATGTGTGTATGTATGTATGTATGTAGGTATTATTTCCTGTATTTTTGTTTGCAAGAAAAACAAGCAACAACAAGAAAGAACAAGTTTGCTATTCATAATTCGAAACTATATAATCCAAGTGATCTTACTTCTACAACCAGTACACCTTCCTTTCGCTATATGCTTTCCTTCTTGTTTAGCAGTATGGTACGTGGACTTTCGCAATTTCAAACTTCGCCGCTTCTCTCACCCTCTCTTAATGTGTACATATAACCCTACCTTTTTCAGGATTGGAGGTGATTGCGGACGGAAAGCGTACATAAAGTTGTGGCTGGATGACCAGCAACGAGAAGACCTGAAATAGTGCCCTCCACGGGGGAAAAGGTGCAGAAGGGTGAGAGGACGAAAAAGGTCAGATACGCTGCAGATGGGCTCAACTGTAGGATTGCAACATGAGGGAACCGTCGTCGAGAATCTTCAAATGTCACCGTCTATGTCGCAAGGTGTGTGTGAGTTTCGTTGAAAAATGAACCTTCAGTTTTTCGAGGCTTTTATTCGCCCCGGGGTGAGCCTCACCATATCAGGAATTAGAAAAGAAATCCAAGCTGTTATCTCCAGCTGTCTCTGCTCCTTTTGCTTGAGAGGTACATCGACCTCGTTCGCATTTCCGCGAACCAGACCGAAACACGTGACAAGTGTTATAAAAACACTGTAATCCTTACTTTGGCTAGAGAATGTATTCACAATAGTCGCTAGTCACCGCCATGCTGTCCCTAATGTCGAACGAGAATTGTTGTCGGGCTAATCGTTGTGAAGTGGTTAATAAAAAAGAGCATTCCACAGTCACTCTTCTTGGTTCTTTGCCCGTGTTCTTACGCTTTGTTTCATTAAATTTGTAGTTTTGCTGACCCGTAACTTTAAAGGGGGGCTCTTTCACGGGCACACATATTTAAGTGGCGGATAACCCTCTCAGTTTACTGAAGGACAGGTGCAGTGAAAAAAAGAAGTCATAAATTTAAGGCAGGGTGTTTAGCAATGTAGGCGGCTGCCTCTTAGCTATCCTACACTGGGAAAGGAAAAAGCGGGACAATAAAAATTACATGAAGGAAAGAAGAAAAGTAAGCGGCTTGGCGCGTGCAAGCATTCGTCGTTCAGTCAGTAATGAACGGTGCCACGTAGTTGCGTTAGATATAAAAAGACGCAGTAGCGCCTTTGTGGCTTTGTGCACCGCAGACATACGTGGCCATGGTTCAAAAAATTTCTCCTTTGTGAACTCCTTGTGGGTCATTTAATTGCCCCAAAGCGACACAAATCACAAACCTGTGATCAATTTATGAAGAGCAGTAATACAAGACGGTCATTAAGGTTTCTTCTGTGTCGCATCATACTGGCTTCAGCGTAGTGTGGACGTGAATACAGAGTCTGTACCGGTACATGGCCCACAGCATGCCCCTACTCTATATATGATGCAAGAAACTAGAGTTTCTTTATCTCCTAGCTGTTGTTGCTGTTCTTGTTCGCGGGCACTATGTAAAATTGGCTGGGGCCTTAGTGTTAGGAAAAGTTGCGGTGAAACAAGCGACATCACGGACAGTAGTGCCGTTCGGGCCGAAACAGACATCTGGCGCCGAAAAAGGTGCGCGACCGATAGCCCCTTCTCCAGCTCGCGTTGGGATACATCACGTCGTCAACAAAGCCGGCGCCATCGTAAAAAGCTGACCGACCGGTGGAACCATGCGGAACTGCTTCCAAATAGCCTGCGACACTGAAGCAGAAACAAGACGGCCACCTGGGGGAGAGGGAAGGGGGGGGCGCAGGTACTGAGAAAGAAAGTATTTCGAAAAATGAACGGAAAAACAGGACACGCAAGTGACCTGGGGGGATTTGTGAGCCGGAAGCAGCGTTGATGCTGCACAAGGCTGGACGAAGCGCCTGCCGGCCGCAACAACGAGAGTTACTTTCCGTGGCTTTCGCAGGCCGCGCGCTATATCTTCTGCGCAAACATGGAAGGTCGAGTTCAAGTCCCGGGTTTTCCACGACGTTCCAGTTATTTCGTCTCCCGTCTCTGAAGTTCTCTTCGCAGGATGGTAGCGCTTGCTGCTTGAAGGTGACGAATGCTCGAAAGAGAAAACTTGTTTCGACACAGCTTGAATTACGAAACGTACAATTGAGACAAGAAGTGAAAAGAAGTTACTGCAAACGAGAGCATTGGTATATTGCCTCTCGCAGCATCATCGTTAGATATGTCAGTTTTTTTTTCTTCATTTTGAAGATACTAAATATCCTCTGCACGGGAGCAAGGAGTATTCACGTGAAGCCCATCTACGTCTTATTTCTGTCCTATTAGCTTCTACAGCGCTCGAAGATATAAGTGGATCAAGATAACGCGCAGCTTGTCACTGTTCTGGCTGTACCACCCTGTGGCAGCCTGGATGATGTCGGTAGATGCTTCCTATCCTAACCAATCCATAGGCTATTGCGGACGCGAAGCTCAACAGGCTCTCACCGTTTCGTGCCATTAATGTTTCGGAAATCATGGCAGGTACATAATATGGCAACCTCACCCCACTTTTATTTAAACTATACCTCAAGAGAACGCACGCGACCGAGCTTGAGATAAATAAATGATGTTCCAGTTAAGAAAAGCGACAGCATGCGTTCAAACAACAGAACCGCGTTAGCAAAGCAACTCTCCTTCTCACAAGTGTGTGCTATAGTTCTTAACGGCTGATTTAATTTCTGTTGTTCACGTTGGTAAATCGCTTTTCGGAACAAAGACAACCTATCAAAATCCTGAATCGCATTTTACAGCTGCAGAGAGCTTAAGTGGAGATTTCTCGAAAATGAACAACCCTAAAATGTCAGCTCACATAAATACTACCAAGTTTTTGGCAGGGAGCCTCTGAAGGCTGAAATCTAAACAACAAATGGCTATTTTTCTTCTCCCGTCCTGTCTACTGCCAGCGCTGCCGTTATAGATACTGGCGATATGGGTTATGCCGCTACGAAAATGAGCTTACTGTTCAAAATGCAGGCACTTGAATCAAGCTGTAACCCCTATTCTCATATAGCTTATACTAAGTCTTCGAAGACTCGGTCGTTCAGGAGAGCTCTTTTAATGACAGATGCATTCGTTGGTAACCGGAAAATCGCTCGAAAATACCTCCCCTCATCCTCATCCACTTTTGGCACGCATAATTTAGGAAAAATAAATGTTAAGACAAAATAATCTTTTTATCTTTCTCTGTTTCTCTTGATTACCTTGTTTTACAAAACAAAAGGGAAGCGCTTGTAAAGTGTACGACCGCATCTTGGGAATGGCGCAGTACTCCAAAGTGGCGTTTTCTAGCATTTCTCCGGAAATATTTGGAATCTACACAGGAGCGTGCTTTGGTGAGATTTACACTTTTTCCGCACATGTCCTTATGCCACGATGTCGCAGCATTCATGGATGAGTGCTGCTATACTAGCAGATGACGTTCTTTGCCAATGAAGGCTAAGCTAAGAGGGCGGAGCTTCTGCGCGGGTGTTACTTCGCCAAGTATTCTGGCCGCGTTTGACAGCACTTTTCGCTTCTTGGCCCAAAGCGTGACTTCCACGTGCGACGGTTTCGCATTGCCTCAGATATGGAAGAGAACACCAGAAAAAGACGTGGAATTTGACAAGCAGTGTAGTACTTTGACTTAGTTGGCTGTTGTAAGAATAAATCTATGTCTTCTGCTTCTCAGCCTTAATTAACGCTGGTGAATATGCGAGACTTCTCTCAGGCGCGCTTTTATTGTGCGTGCTTTTCCTCCGTAGCATTCCCTTTGTTGCCACTGAAAGTTGTCCGCGACAATAACGCCACCCCTACATGACCTATTCAAATAAAACGAAGCACGATATAAAGGCTAAAAAAAATTATGGGGTTTTACGTGCCAAAACCACATTCTGTTTATGAGGCACGCCGTAGTGGAGGACTCCAGAAATTTCGACCACCTGGGGTTCTTTAACGTGCACCTAAATCTAAGTACACGGGTCTTTTCGCATTTCGCCCCCATCGAAATGCGGCCGCCGTGGCCGGGATTCGATCCCGCGACCTCGTGCTCAGCAGCTCAAGATATAAAGGCTCAATGCAATCACCTTTCAGAGCATTCCGTTCAAGTAGATTGCAACGTTATACATGCCGCCGTGAGCTCATCATATTGGCTTTTTTCTTTACGCAATGAAAAAGAGGACAAGATCAACAGTTGTTCATTTTGCTGCATTTGTATTGCTCGTTCAATGTAGTCAGTTGGATGAAAATTACATAATGAATGCCGTACCTTGTAGGCTGATGAGTGAATTTGAAGTGATGAATTAGAAGTTCTTGAGATTACAAGCCTATCAAGGTTGTCTACGCAGAAGCTTGTTAAAATATCGGCAGTGCGCTGACCTCGCGATGGTATGAGGATGTTAGTATACTTTCGGTGTGTATGCCACGTAAAAATAGACGAGCAAGCGTTAAGTCAAAGATGTGGACAGACCGACATATATATACAAAAATTCATTGCAACGGTGATACAAATTCAATCTACTTATTATCTCCTGAAAAAAAGAACTATGATATGTAAGATGTATTTGCGCCCGCATTGAGTGGTGATGCAATTTTACAGATATGACGCGTGATTCATGAAGCTTCATAAGCCCCTCCTTGTGTTAGAGAAAATATGTTTCCACGGCAGTTGAGGCGTCACTCACAAAGCTCTCGTTCTCATGAGTGCTCCTTCCCATTGACCGTATGAGGTGACCTTTGTCTTCTTGAGGGCGACTGCTTTATGTGAACGGCTTCGACTCGCTCAGGTCCTCCACGTGCATGCGCTAGCTCACCATCGGCTTTCATCCCCCTCCCTCCCTCTCTCTATCTTATCTGTCTATTCCCTTTTTCCCGTCCCCCAAAGTAGGGTAGCCAACCATACTCGTTTCTGGTTAATAACCCTGCCTTCTTTCGTTATTTCCTCCTCCTCATCCTGCCAGTGACCGGCGGCCTTCGCGACTAGTATGTCCAGCATCGGGGATTGGTCGGAATTTGTCCTTACGAACAATTGTGGCGTAAGAGTATTTTTGTGATCACGGGCCCACATTTGTTTCCCTTTTTTTTGTCTTCGCAACCAGAAAACGTTCAGGATTAGGAAAAAAGCGCCCGTCAGCATGTGGGGACAATGCATTGAAGCGCGCGTTACAAATAAAGTCCTGGAAATCCGACACCTTCTGCAGCTTCCTTGAGTTTCGTGGCACCTTCGCTCAATAATGCACATAAATGAGATCCCTGCAGTGTCATTATTTGTAAGAAAATAAAGAGGTCGTGCATCCTATGCACTTGATATTCCTAAAACGTGGCATCGCATGTCTGTTTAGCTCCAAAGAGTCGCGCACGGCTGGGACAAGTGCCTCACTATGCGTATAGTAACGCAAACACGCGAATAAGTGCGTTCGATCGCGCACACAGCCCAATATCGCCAATAAATAAGATAGTTTCTTGCCATCGCACAGTACAATTGTGTGGTAGAGCAGGCACGCTGTCGCAATCAGTTGTTGCAAAACAGCGTTACTATTCGCTTGTACGACGTCACGTCTCTGAACGGAACGAATATATAAGCTGCGGGATGCTGTCTTTTTTTTTTTTTTTTTACTTCACCTGAGTGAACACAGTCAGCACGTGCAGGAACGCTCGCTGCAGGCTCGATTAATCTGCTTGTATTATTCACGCGCTGAATGTGGGACATAAATAATTTACGTGCTCTGTTTGATACGTTTCAAACGTGGCATTAAAGTTAGGTAGCTCGCAGCCTAAGGTTCTCGGTGGGAATCCTTCATAGACGTCAGCTATGCTACCAAGAGACCTGTTTTACACCGCCATTCAATATAAGGCGTACGTGATGAGGAAAAGGAAGACCAGAAAAGCAAATGTCGATGAAATATCCCAAAAGTACGGGCCCGTTTTCGGAATAGTCCGAAACTCCTCACACATAGACAGAGAGTGATGACTCCTAACCACCACGGCCATCTTTTCCGACGGATTGATGATCTCGGCAAAGGGTCCCTGAAGGTGGTTTTCTTTTTCTCTCTTTCTCTTCTCATTCTTTTCTCTCTGTCTCCGTAGTGCGACATAGAAAGACGCTAACAAGATGAAGGAATAAAATGTATAAGCTGTCACCGTCAAGATGAGGGAAAACCGCCTAGAGGAAGAAAACAGATCCGGAAGGAGATTGTAAACAAACAAGCGTCAACAGATGATGGCGGTCAGGTCTCTGTCAACACAGCGCGAGAAACAGAAGGACTGTGCACTGCATGAGCGAGAGGAAGGGACACATGCGCAAATAACTCTGCCACCAAAAAGGAGCACGAAGGGAAGGGTATAGGGACGAAAATAGAGAACCACTCTCGATGCATTTCCTTCTTGTGTAGTTTCTTATTCCGTACTCCACAAAGAAACAGGATGAAGAAATAACAAGAGACGAGATAAACAACAGGATGTACCTCTCCAGCCTTCGGTCAGTGCAGATCACAGCCGGTAGGAGGCTTACGGTGAAGCGTGCTCGCAGTGGAGGCCTAAGAAGGGAAAAGATGGCTAGGCAGCCGCTTCTTGCTGCTCTGCGAATGTCTTGCGATTTATCCGCTCACGTGTTAAAGACACGATGCCTGCCGTCTTCGACGTCAACTGAAAAAGACCCAGCATGAACGCAGCTGCATATCTTCAGCATCACTCGCTGCGACAGTCACGATTCAGTGAAGAAATAAAGAGAAGAAATGTAGTAGAGAGGGATGGAAGGCACAAAAAAAGAAGCAATTAAGCAGTCAGTCAACCAATTGATCAATCGCACTAAGGTAACCCTGTTGATTTGGCCTTGATCTTTCTATGCATTCGTATTTCTTATATTTTCTATTCTTTTTCACATGCTCCAGTGAGCTGCTATGCCAGATTTCATCTCTTCCGGACAGTTTCATTAGTTCACATGCGAAAGCGAACGAAATAGGAAATGCGGCTTTCTCGATTAAACGCAAACTACGCTCACTTGAGTGCTTAAGCACGTCGTAGAGCTTCGTTTTTTTTCTGTCCGCTACTCTCTTATGTAACTCTTCAAGCCTTGCGAGGTCAAGCATCTATAACACAATCAGCATGCTTGTACGTATATCACGTTTTTTTTTGTTTAACTCACTTCTTGAAACGTCGCAACACGTAGCTCTCAATTACGGCCACGTTAGCGACTTGGGCATAAACCTTGTATATTTAGATGCCCCTTCTCGCGCATTATGGAATGTCATGGTGCACTCTCTAACGTACAAGTGTGCTCTCACTGCCTTTGTTAATCAACAGAGAGAATCTCATTAATAAAAACTGGCAAGGATTGTCTGGCGGCACGCCTGCGCATGACCCACACATAACAGTTCATACAATATTAAAGTATTTCTTGTAGAGCCCTATTTCTCCGTCGTCATATTCCCTGCAGAGTAGTATGTAGACGAAAATACCCTGGCTAATCACTCTACTTTTTCAATACAAAGACCTCTCTCTCTCTCTCTCTCTCTCTCTCTCTCTCTCTCTCTCTCTCTCTCTCTCTCTCTATCTATCTATCTATCTATCTATCTATCTATCTCTATCTCTATCTCTCTCTCTCTCTCTCTCTCTCTCTCTCTCTCTCTCTCTCTCTCTCTCTCTCTCTATTTTGATGAGAACAGTGCCTCTCAGAAAAGGTTCAAATAAGCGATTGATTAACAGCGGATCCTTATTTCAGGTAGTCATGTGTCGTTCAGCCATGAGTGAACACGCAGCCGCGAGTGAGAAAATTCTATTTTGCTCACTCATGTTTAATAGGTGTCAGATTGTCTAATGCTTAGAGGAAATAGCTCACATTCAGCTTTATTGTGTTGACAATAACATGTAGTCACCGATACTCTTTATGCCACAGAGACATTTCCGGATAATATCACACGTATCACTATATCCCCAAAAGAAAATGGTACTTACTAGAAACGTATATGGCGGAATTTGTCAGTGTCTAGTGTAGCACCCCGGGTCTGAAATAGCATCCTGTATAGCAGATGTTGGATGAGCATAGCTTGCCATTTGTGATGGCTTCGTAAGCGTGCCAAAATGCGGAACAACATCGATAAAGAAATACGAAATTCTAATTAACACTGAATGGTACATTTTCATGTCTTACTTTAGAATAGGTGCTGTATAGGATGTTTATGTTTTGTGTTCCCCAGTTAAACAAACATTAATAAGAGGGTGATATAATTTTTAGGCCGTGGTGTCATACATGCGCTAACCTCTGTACGTTTCCCTCCATTCCCAGGTAAAATCATCGCTAGGGTGGGAGCGAATCTCATTCAAGACAGCGCACAGTAAACACCTACACGTGCCAAAAAAACAACTGGAATTGCACACAGAATGGTGCCACGCTGCTCAACAACACGAAAAGATATCATGCAGTAGTTATATGAGCTGTTATACTTTTGGTTACAGCTTGCGAATGCAGCATTGTGACCTGCGCGACATTGCAGTGCACTAACGCGTGTGTTTTTTTTTTCATAAATATTTGCTGGCTGTGATGGCGTGAGAAATTTACACGTGGAGTAAGCGAGAGAGGCGTTGACAGTGAATCAATGAGTGAGCAAATTTTTAGCATTATACCGATGCACAAGATCGCCTTTTCTCATTCTGATGCGGTTGAAGTGAGGGCAGGAGGTGTGAAATCCCAGTTGAAAAAAAATATGAAAAAACAAGAACAGTGTTATCACTCATAACTCACATGCCTAATTATCCCACATGACATATGGGTACATACCGGTTTCTATATGGAATCCCATTTGTTTCATACGATATAATTGGATATCGGAGGTATGAGAAATGTAGGTTTGTTGTTGTCTTTTTTCAACAGGGAAGCAACCAATGTAAATGGCGCAGAAATAAGGACAGCAGACTTGTGCAATTTTGCAGAATAACAGCTTAGTTTCCAGTGAAGCGGTTTCTTTTGAGCAGTCCCATAAAGAATTTAAGTTTCCTGTAATTAAATCCCATGCTAGAAAACATTGCCCGCATATTATTTACACGTTTGCAAAGTTGTCCGCACATAACGCTTTCGAGCATTTGCTCAAGAATTTTATTGTCAGAGGCTATATTACTTCGCCCCCAAACAATTTCTTTCATGTGCACATCAGACATAATGTTGCCCAGTTTCATCAAATTTCACCTCGGTGTCTCGTATAGCTCTCCCGGGAACCCCACCTACCTTCTACGACGCATTTGAACCCCACACTTCAAACTTTGCCTACGCATCACGCCATAATCTGCTTTATATTTCCGAAAAAAAAATACAGAAGGTGACTTGTTTAGTTCGACGGTTAGATCGTCGTAGGCCCTTCTTATAAGTATTGTATACAGTAAGAAAAAAATCAATTCAATATTTCAGCAATTATTTACACTTATCCTAATTAAGCCAGAAATGCTAAAATTTACCGACACCACACCTCTAACATTGTTCCCATTTCCCAACAGCCCTATAACGCCTTCAAGCACTTGCTAAAGGAAGGCTTTCCGAAAGCTTCAGTTTATCCGCACGCATAAAAATTCACACGCATATTGGCGAGGATATTATCTTCATTTTCAATAAATTTATTAAGCGGGAAAATTATAATTCTTCCAAGGCACAAGACAGCGGGCTGAATTCGGCGCCGTTCGTAGAACACACTTGTAAAGCTCCACAGATATTGCAAACATAATTTACTACAAACTCTGCAAGCACCAATAGCACTCCGGAGAGCTTAAATAAGAAATTTATTGCAGAAGCAATAATTAGCCAACTATGTAGCACGTTTAGTTCTTCTGGGACTTTGGACATACATCCAGAGCGTTCAAAAAATGCGGTTATAATGCTCCAGAACGCTTGTTGCTGCAGTTTGCTGCAAACGCTCTATTCAACCTACGCTCTTCAATCTTTCGGTTCACGTCACCCGTAAAACGACACTTATGATCTGCAAATTGGCTTGCTGGCATTTTTGGTTGCCCTAGGGTCGCGGGGAGACTATGAAAGTACTTGATCTAACGCCTCTAAACAGGCAGAAAGCGAGGGTTTAGCCAATTTCATTTAGCCCCTCAATTAAACGGCGCACTTCAACATTTCCTAGCACATCACCCAAAAATGCCCCGCACTTCCTCTAACTATAAACCCGATGAATTATATTGTTCTCGCAAGAAAGCGTCAAAACAAACACCGATCACTTCTAGTCGCATTAACAACTTCGCTGTAAAAAGGAGCGCCCGCATGTAGGATGGATGGAAGAGATATTTGTATCATTATTAAAAGGAAATGTCTTCAAGCGACCTTTAGTTATACAGTTGCCACTTGTCCAGCACCTGTGGCACAAAGCATCGCCTTGCACATTTTGTGCATTTACATGTGCTTGATTCATAAGCTCAAAAGAAAGTCTCTACAGATAACCTAAACGATGAGTTAAACACGTTAGCCCAACTTTACCGTTAGCGGTGGTACTAGTCGTAACATTTGCCAACGCTCTAACTGGTCAGCATTTCTTTTCTGTCTCTATAGGTTCGAGAGTTGTAATGAAAAGTGAAGAAATGGTCTGCGCTCTGTTGGATAGGTCTAATCAAGATTAAATTTTTTTAAAATTGTTGAGGCATACATGCTTTTTTTCATTATTTATTTGCTATTTCTTTCTTGCTGCGGTTTTTCCCTTTACAGCAGCTTTTTTTTTAATCTATTGTTTCCTCAGCTACAAATTTAACACTTGCCCCCTTTCTTTCTTATGGTGCCGTGCATTGTTCAGCAGGCTGCCTGAATTCCTCCTCATTCATTATTTCTGTTTTCATTGTTTTCCCTCCTTCCTGTTACTTTATAGCCGTTACCGTTTCGTATGTGCGCTCTCTCAAGGCACATTTATTTATTTCTTTGCAGGTACTGTTGGTTGGCTGACTGGGCCGTTACAGGGTTGGGGTACAAATATGACACAAAACCCGTCATTGCTTGCACAAAACAGCAACGTATAGCTAATACATAGAAACACAAATCATGGCGTGCCATTATACATAACTATAGAACAATATCTGACAGCAACCGTCATGACAAACATAAAGCAGCAATATATATATATATATATATATATATATATATATATATCCGGAAAACGCATCACGATACTACACTCCACAACTTACATGATACATGTTACATCACATGCATAACAAAATTATACATGACAATACTACATTCTACAACTTACACGAGATATGTTAGATCATGAGAATTCATAAATATTTTGTAACCTTGATTTCAAGATGTTCGACAGTTTGAGAATGAGATGTAGCATCCGGTAAATCATTCCAGTCTTTTATGGTTCTCGGGAAAAAAGCGTGCGCATATGTGTTCACACGCGATTGAAAGAGTGGAAAGTTTCTGCGGTGGTCACTTCGTAGACTGCGGACTTGTCGCGGAATTAGGTACAGCTCTTATTCTAAGTTACATAAACTTTCAGGAAGCAAAAACCAGAATTTTAGTCAGGCTATATATGCCACGGAGTTCCAAGAGGGGGGTAAATTTAGTTCTTGCAGCATCTCTGTTACAGAATCAGAACGGGAGTACCTTGAAAGAATAAATCTAGTCGCCCTTCTTTGCACCCGCTCAATTTTATGAATTAGTCCTTTTTTGGTAAGGGTCCCATATGATGCTTGTATATTCCAGTGTAGGCATTACTATAGTTAAATACACTGTTAACGTTGCGGGGGCTGGAGCGAGTTTCAATTTGCGACGTAAGAACCATTACTTCTTTTCAGTAGTAGAGCAAATATTAGTGATATATTGAGTCCAGTTGATGCCTTCCGATATTGTTACTCCTAAGTACTTGCATTTGTTAACAGTAGTTAGCAAAGCGGCACTTAATTGATAATGAAAATTTAGGACGTGCTTAACCTTGTTTGTAACACGTAAAACAACAGTTTCTTTTCTTTATTTACTTGTATTTTCCAAATTTCACACCATTTTTCAATAGACTCCAGTGCATCGCTGACCATTTCTTGATTATCGCGGTTGCATATTTCTCGATAAATTGGACGGTCGTCGGCTAACGGCCATACAGTCACGTTTTCATTACTATCTGAACAAATATCGTTAATATAAACGAGAAATAATACCGGTACAAGGGCAGACCCTTGGGGGACGCCTGAAGTTACAAATAAACGATCGGACTGGTAGTCATTTATCTCCACGTACTGCGCCCACGTACTACGTGATATAATATGTCCACGTACTACGTGATAGATATGACCTGACCCCTTCCACTATATATTTATTTATTGCAAACTGCTTAAATTTGATAATTATTTTTTTTAAGAGGAAACAAAACTTTTTTGAGAAATCAAGGCACATTGCATCAACCTGTTTTTCGTTATCTATTGCTTTTGAAATGGGAATGAAATGGGAAGCCACAGGTGTGGTTTTGCGTGTGGCCGCCCTTCTTCCCCATCGCTCACGTCGAAGGGTCTCGGAACGGTATGGCATTCCACCGCGAAGAGGAGGGCCCTGGCTGGAATATTCTATGATGTTCACAACCGCCGCTCTATCTGCCAGCTCTCAGCTTTGACCAATATATGTGTGTCGGCTTACGTTTGGTGCTACGGTGTAGGCTACGCGCCTATATATCCGCGAATTCACATGAGTGCAGGCAGCGGTGTTGAATAGGCCTATGAATTATTCAATTTTGCGCAGGTCCTAGCCGTTGCACGTGTATGTACGTTCCGCGCACTACGCTGTAGGAGACGCCTACACCATTTCGGACGCAGTTCCCGCCGGTGGCGCGAGTAAGTAAACAAAGCCCACTGACGAGAGCACACTAATACTTGCGCCCAAACGTCGACACGCGTTAAATACAAACGGAGAGACAACAGCACTTATACATACGCCCAACAAGTGCACGTGCGCAGGAAAGCCCACCTTGACAAACACAAAACTTCTGCAGCCAAGTCTAAAGCCAGGCACGCGCGGATGAAGAGTGCACATTGACTACCATGAGGACCCACGCTCTCTGTGTAAATTGAAGGTATACTTACAGAATACCGAAAGATTGGTTTATTTCTTTTACGCAGGTCTCTAATAGAACAAGACGAGGACTATGGAAAGCAAAAAAAAAAGGAATAACGGTATGCATGAAGCACTCCCTCGCCGAAGTGTTGCCGCGGAATGTGTTATATACAACCGCAGAGTGTGGTGTACGCTCTCATGGGAGATGGAATCGGCCGTGACAGATTGCGAAGCACGCATGGGAGGGAGCTAACATTACTTGTTTCTATTGCCTGACATTTCATACCCCGCAGTAAGTGTTGACGGAAAGTGAGGGATTCTGCCGCACTTCTGCCGACTAGCAAGAAAAAAAGTACTGGCGCTCTGGTGGATATTTCAAGGGAGAGAAATTTAACATAATCGAAGGTGTGCACGAAACAGCGCGGGTGTGTGTGTGTGTGTGTGTGTGTGTGTGTGTGTGTGTGTGTGTGTGTGTGTGTGTGTGTGTGTGTGTGTGTGTGTGTGTGTGTGTGTGTGTGTGTGTGTGTGTGTGTGTGTGTGTGTGTGTGTGTGTGTGTGTGTTTTTATCAACTAATGTATGAAGCGATATTTTACAATTACATTATTATTGCTATAGCACTTATATGGACGCTCCAAGCGAATTTCTGCCGTCGGCGTCGGCGTGAGGTTTCGTATAAAGTCCAAAGGCGATAACCGTCGCCGTGTGTCCTGCAATGTTTCTGCGAGTGAAAGCATGAAAGTGGAGCTGACGAGCTCTGCTCAATCTCGCCCGCACGAAAGCGACAAATGCAGGGAGGAAGCGCGCAGCCTTCCATCGCGCGCGAGGCACCCAACGTTACGAGGCATCGGGAAGAGGGGAGGGAGGGGGTGGTGGCGTTCTACTCCGGCCGCAACTGCGCATGTGGCGGCTGCGCGCGATCGCATGGCCGGGTCTTGAGAGCAATCTACATTCGGGCAGAGTCTATGTGCGTCGGTGGCTCGTAGCTTCTTGCGTGTGTGCGTTGTCAGTGCTCACTTTGCGATCAAGCGATAAACAGCGCTAATGTCACTTCGGTCGCTGCTGCTGCCGCGTTTCCTCACCCCAGCGTTTTGATAGCCAGCTTCCGCGGCGATCGAGTCAGATGTGTTTATGTCCGCTTTTGCGCGCGGGACACTATGCTTGTTGATTAAATTGTATGCCTGGGTTGACAAGTTTATGCGGCCGATAAAAATTACTATCCTTCGTATAGCTCTCAACAGATTTGTTATCGCCATCGATGCTTCGCCTTTCGAGCGAAGCTGTGACTTTTTTTGCTAAATCCACTTGGGTGGCGCACACTGTATAAAATGGTCTTGCAGTTAGGTTACCGGTAATGGCTACAAAAATAAATACGAGAATATTAATATATAGGTTGACTTACGCTAGTGTTTAAGGCCAAATAGAAATATATATATATATATATATATATATATATATATGCCAGTTCTACGGCGGCATGTACAGGGAGCCGTAAATTGGGACTTACAACAACTAGAAAATACTACTACTACCTGCCATTCAGGGACTGGAATTTCGGTACTTCTCGGCTCAGAGACCCCTACAACCACTGCAAAAATCTTGGCATCAAGTTGGAATGGTAGGGCAGCTGAGTGACAGCCATGGCGGTTACGACTACAGTGTGACGTCTGGTGTCGGCAGAGACAAGGTATGAAGGAAAAAAAACTGCTGCGTTCTAATTACCCTAATTAACTCTGGCAACGTAATTGACTTGGCGCTAAGTAATCAGCGGTCTGGAACTGACGGGTCATTAAACATGTTTTCACGGTTCCTGTTCCTCCTTTTCCATCTTGCGGAAATTTTGCACCCGCCATGAACGTTGTCGAGCAGGAAATGGTTTCCTGGAATCAGGTGAGGTTTCTCCTTCTCGCGCAAAGCAATATATTGCATTGTTTGCTCGTATGACGCTACCACGATGAGTCATTCACTATGCCATCCTACGGTGCAGCTACAGAAGAAATGTCTTATAATAATATATTACAGATCAGAACGTTTCGGAGCGTAGTGTTATAAGAGAAAATTTGCTGATGACAACTATTCGTGCGTGGCCTGTGGATATAGCACGGAAACAACTGAACATATTGTTACAGCACATTCGTCATTTACCAAGAGGAGGCATATCATGATTCAAGCACGATAAGGACGACTACGATATAACCTGGCACGGACTGTTCGTTCTTGTCAGGGCTACATGCATATGCGCTTGTAGATATACTTGTACATAGTCATTCCTGTGCATCTTTATACGTAACATATTTGGTGGAGGTTTGCGGTCCCTGTCGTGTCCATGGAGCTCCGCAGCGGACGTTCACTCGAGGCTTCTGCATTCTCGCACGTCATCAGCCTGCTCACGACTCATCCGATACTTGCCCACTTTGACCCGGCTGCGCTGATGTCCGTACGGCTACTATCAGCTATTGAGGTCCGTAAAGATGCAAGTAGCCATGGAGCCGGTGCAGTACTAGTCCAACGCCAACGTGGCCATGATCGCGTCATCGCCTACGCTAGCCGGCTCCTGTCAGCCGCTCTGCGCAATTATTCCATTACAGGGCGCGACTGCTTCATTTGGGCGGTTGGTAAGTTTGGACCCTACTTATAGTACCCACCCTTCTTTGTACTTACCGACCACCACGCGCTGTGCTGGCTGTCCTCTCTCAAAGATCTTTCCGGACGGCTTGGCCGCTGGGGCCCTGCGCCTGCAAGAATTTTCATATTAGTCGCCATCAAATCCGGCCGCCTACCCCGGGATACAGATTGCTTGTCCGGGTATCCGGTCAAGAACCCTGAGAACGCTGATGAAGACATCAGCAACTCTATTATTCCCGTGTCGGACCTGATCGACATCGGTGAAGAAGAAGGTCGTGACCGTTTATTGCGATAAATCGTCAATCACCTAGAATCATCGCCTAATGACGCATCCGTCCGCAAATTTGTGATTCATGAGGGTGTCCTACACCACCGCAATTTTCAACCTGACGGACTTGATTTCTTCATTGCCGTGTTTAGACACTGACAAAGAAGTGCACTCACGGAACTGCACGATGCGCCCGCTGCCGGACACATTGGCGTATCTCGCACCTACGAGCGTGTCCAGCGTCGTTTCTTTTGGCCAGGCCTTGCACGTTCCGTCCGCCGTTACGTGGCCACTGGCGAATCATGCCAACATCACAAAACACCCACCCTACTACTTGCTGGTCACCTTCAGTCAATCCACGTACTCACGGAACCATTCTTTCACGTTGGATTAGATCTTCTTGGCCCTTTTCTCACATACATCTTGGGAAACAAATGCGTAGCAGTGGATACTGATTATCGTACGCGCTACGCAATTATCCGCTCTCCCCACACCATTTGTGCAACTCGTGAACTTGCTCAGAACAAACTGGTGGGCTAGTTGATTATACATCTGTGTTTGATCATAGCCCACAATAAATCGACAGGGATTGACACAGTGGCGACACCACAAAGCACTGACTGCAACTGGCTTATTTTCACGCGAAGCATTGTAAATATACAATTCGAGGAAGACGCGCGCGCAGACAAAAAAAAAACAAATCAAAGACAGTACGTGAAGCCCCTCCTCGATGGCGGTGAAAAATCTTGCGCGAATCAAAGTCGCACTACATAGAAAACAAAAACAAAGTCAAGACTCCTCTACTAATGTACTCTGCAGACCGAGTCACCGCGTGAACCGGCAGCCTTAAAACAACCGCTACTGGGTCACTATGCCTAAAAATATGACGACCACGAGCGAAATAGTTAAAACAGGCAAGCTCTGCCTTGATATGGTCTCTTGGGCCCAGTCAAGCTGTTTCACACACCTTTTTGCCCGAGAGCTACGACCATGTGTGTGGTCAAATAAACTTATTAAAGCTTGCAGAAAATTGGGGGGGGGGGGCGAACATGCCATCAGCGTTAAGTGATAAGGAGCGCCTATTTTTTTAGGCGTAATGACCCAATAGCGGTTGTTTCATAGCTGCCGGTTCACATGGTGACTCGGTCTGCAAAATGCATCAGTAGTGCAGCCTTGCTTTTGTTTTTGTTTTGTATGCGACGTGGCTTTGATTCGCACGAGATTTTTCAGCGCTATGGGGGAGATGCTTCACATATCATCTTGGCTTTGTTGTTGTTTCAGCGCGCACGTCTGCGTCGAACTGTATATTTTCAAGCGCGTCGCGTAGCAATAACCCAGTTGCAGTCAGCGCTTTGTGGTGTATTTACTCTATCAGTATCTGTCAATTTATTGTGCGCTGTAATAAAAGAAATGTGTAACTGATGTCGCTTGTTGTTACTGTTAACTTGTTACGTGACGTTATATTGCTTCACGATGCCGCGAGACAATGCGCTCAGTGAACGTGACCCTTACTTTCTCTTTGAAGTAATTTCCGGCATACTGCGTTCCCGTTCCACCCAACACAAACTGACAACTTCTTACCATCTCCCGAACGATCGCCTCAAGGAGCGCTTGAACTGCACTCTCACTCATGTTCTTTATGTTTCACCGGAACACCGTGATTGGGACTTTGCTCATCCCTACGTAACTTTTGCGTACAATTCCTCTCGTCATGATACAGCTGGATTTTCGCCTTCCTATCTATTATATGGAAGAGAACTGTTTTATCTCTCGACACTATGCTCCCGCCATCTGCTCCCTCCGCTACCGAGTGCGCGCGTGATTTCATCACGCGGGCTTATCACGTCCGTCGGCTTGCCCGCGCTAGGCTTATGGCGTCACAAAGCAACCAGAGACGCCGCTATGATGCTTCGAACCACGAAGCGACTTACCCTCCTTGTGCGCTTGTACTTCTCTGGTCCCCTTTCCACCGCGTAGGCCTCTCCGAAAAATCTCTTTCCCTGTACACGGGACCCTACCGTGTGCTGCGCCAGGTGACACCTGTTAGCTACGAGATTGTCCCTGTCAGTTCCACCTCATCGCGCCTCCCGTGCAGTGGCGTCATGCGCGTGTCAAGGCTAAAGATGTACCAGTGGGCCTCTGAGGATTCCCTTTAGATCTCCAGGACGGTGCTTCTGCCACCGGGGGTAATGCTGCGGAACACTTATGTAAATTACCAAGAGAAGGTATATCATGATTGAAGGGACGATGAAGACGACGATGATATAACCTGGCACGCACTATCCGTTCTTGGCAGGGCTACATGCATATGTGCTTGTACATATGCCTGTAACAGTCATTCCTGTGCACTTTTATACGTCGCAATATTGTGACGGAGGCGAGATGTAGGCGAAGGTTATATTTGGAAAATATTTACAAAGAAACTAGGGCACCAAAATATGTCTGATCCGGCCCACGTGCAAGCGACCTCATC
This sequence comes from Dermacentor variabilis, assembly GCF_050947875.1. Taxonomy (NCBI): domain Eukaryota; kingdom Metazoa; phylum Arthropoda; class Arachnida; order Ixodida; family Ixodidae; genus Dermacentor; species Dermacentor variabilis. The sequence goes on along the minus strand of NC_134569.1, from coordinate 93,014,510 downwards.
GTCGCCTTCATGGCTCTGCCAAACCTCGGGTTCACCCACGTAACAATATTATTGCGATTAGCACTCTTATAATACGCGCTTCGCTCACTTTCCGGGATGTTTTTTTGTATCTTTGTTCCTGTGTACCCAACCGTTTTCCCGCCAACTTGGATCACTGGGTACTTCAAGGTCTAATGAACTGCTGTGCTAAGAATCCAAGAAAATGGTCTTCGAAACCAACGGTTCTACCAAATGGGGTGACTAAGTACGTGAAACTGCGTACGAGCGACTCGTCAGCCAACGTCTTTCATGCCAACTTGGGTAGCTCTGTAGGTGCCACTGGCCGTGTGCCGATTTTCAGTGACAAAAAAGAATCCTTTAAAATTTATTCGTTGCTAGACGGAATCAAACCTTCTTTATATATTCGGAGACCCTTGTATGAATCTGTAATCCGACAGCCACCACGCTACGACTTCGCGGTGACACCACCGGATTGCGCAGCGTGTCCAGAGGGATATGGTGATGGAGGAACTAGGCTGCATACATTCCTCATGCGTGGCGCGTTTTGGAGGTGGCAATAGTGGGCCGCTGCATTGCTTCATTGCTAATCGCATTAACGTCGACATTCGTCGTGAGGTGGGTTCTGGAACTTTTTGTTTGCATTTCGCAGTATCCACCCCCAGGTAAATGAATGTGTGCAGCTCACCTGGCCGAAGCGTTGGGCTACTCAGGATACTAGAATAAAGGTTAACAAATCCGCGGCACAGTGAAATTACATCTGGAGTGTTAGTGGCGCAAACGAAGGGGAATGCATAGCAAGAAAGGAGCTTGCCATTTCAGGAAAATATATTTATTTCGCTTTTGATGTTTGTTAACACGAGCGCCAAATCTTATGGACCGATAATAAACGCAGCGTTGAAGTAAATATAACGGGCATTGTGACAAACGCAACAACTTTTTCAAGTGAGGTGCTCATAAAATCTAGCCATGCATCTATCCACTGATCCATTCAACTACCCATACATATATCTGTCCGTTCGTCTGTCTGTTTTCCTGTTCGCCAATCTGCCAGTCAGCAAAATAGCAATGAAGGCCCTACAGGCATTCTTTGCCTACAGTGCGAAACATGCTCAATGTGACTCATTATAAGATGAAATTGAAAGGTGTAACTTTTGTAATTATAGGCACCAAATCACGGAACAGATTACAAGACCAGAGTAATCCGCGTTGGATTAAAAGCAACAAGCTTTATCAGCCTTTCTGCAATTCTTGCAGTAGACGTTCTTCCCGCTTTCATGTAATTGCGTTCGTAGACCACGTAACGAAAATTAAAAAATAAGAAGAAAGTAAATATTTAGAACGGCAGCACCCACCGCAGTCAAAGAACCAACACAAGGAATCGAGACTTTATGCGAGCGTACTTCGGGTGGAAAGCCTCAATAATTTTTCGTAATTCATTTTGTTTGCACAGCTGTTCTTTTTTTTTACCAGCTTCCCGAACATGTTGGGAACATGTTGGTGATTAAGTAATACAATACCTCTTATCCTCCTAAGGTTTCTTCCTGAGACAGCACGTACAGTATGCTTTACGATACCATGACAGGATTACTCGAACAGTTAACTGAGATGTTCATGTATTCACCATTCACAACAGGGGGTGGAGAATATGAACTCCTCTAAATGCAGAACATTCATTTGACTATTAACCATAATAGTAAAATTAATATGCCCCTGGACGTCAATTCAGGCAGGTAAATTCCTTGGAATCGACCGGCCTAGATTGGCGTTCAAGTTACGCATCGCGGTCATTTACCAGTGTTGCTTGGCACAAAAGAGTCCAGCGGCAATGGCCGCGCTGCATTCGGACAGTGTCCACGGGTGCACTGCATTCGATTCCTAAATCTCTTAAGCTGCGAGTAGCAATTGTCGCTGCCTCCGCAGCTGTTAGCCTCAGTGTGCCGTATTACCATAGTTTACAGGTAGTAACTACGTTGCAGTAAAAAACGTTATGTTTTGACAAATGGCTGACTTTGATTCTGCACTCGCAACCTGCCCCTTTAGGTCAGAATTGAAAAGTTTAAGCAGTAAACCTTTGTTAACGAACTGTATTGAGAATTATCGGGCTAATTTCGTTGTTCACCACTGTTAATAAACTTGGTCAGAAAAAAACATATAGTGTTGTCAAAAATACCCTATCTTTTTAATAATCCGCAACAGGCGTCTTAAGAACAAGTCGTATTCAGCACTGTGATGAATTCTATTTCATTTGACTTGGAAGCTACGGACCAGCACATGAAAGGATATTTGCGATCATCACAACGGCAAGAGTCAGAGGCCAACAACTACGCATGCATTGCGCATTCGAACATTGGCGTGGACTGTCACACAAACAAACTTGAAAAGAAATTCTGGGGTCTTATACGTGCCAAAATCCCGACTTGATTATGAGGCACGCCGTAGTGAAGGACTCCGGATTAATTTCGACCACCTGGGGTCATTTAACGTGAACGCAGTGTACGGTACATGGGCTTTTTTACATCTCACCCCGATCAAAATGCGGCCACAGCAGCCGGCATTTAAACCCGCGCCCTAGGGTTTGGCGCAACGCCATCGCCGCTATGCCACCATGGCGGATGTAAACAAACTTCTGCTCAGGGATATCCTCGAAAGTTAGTATGATGCCAGCACAGTCCTCGTGTTCTGCCTCTTCCATTAGGCTGCTGATGTGTCTCCTTCCTTACTGCAACTACATGTATCGCTGCGCCACATCCCTCGCCCTAAAGAGTTATTTTTTGCTTTAAGAGGATGTCTTCTTGGAGACTTCAAATAAATTTGGCGTTCGTGGGATCTAGATGTCTAGCTGCCACATTCTGACCACTTTCGTCAAAATAAGGTGATTTGAGGCCTTCCAGTACACGTAGGGTAATAAAAAATGGTGTCAAAATGAAGCTGGGAGCGAAAAAGACGCAGCACTAAAACCTCCCGCTTAGCGAAAAACACAAAAGCGAAATTCGGGATTTTGTTGAAGAACCTAAAACATTGTAACCAAGATTTGAATTATGCAAAGTGGATGTTGTTAGCAGCCTTGGAAGTCAACAAATTCTAAAGTAGAATTATTGCTCCAGGGTATTATATCTAAGAGAGACATGTTCATAGTAGCCACGCAGCAGCTGGCACTACTCCAAATTTACTCATTATATCCCCAGTGCATACATGTCTATACAGACGGTTCATGTCATAAAAATTCCTCGACTTCAGCATTCGTCATTCCACATTTGGCGCTAGAACAAACATTTAATTTATCTCAGGAGACATCCTCCACCTTGGCAGAACTGTTTGCAATCTGGTGTGCTTTGAGTTTCGTAAAATAAAAAAAGGGCGCAAAAAGAGGTTATTTTTAGCGATTCGTAAGCCGCTCTCACATTACTACAAAGCAATAGGAAAAGTTCTTTGAAGAATTTGTTATTGTATGAGACGCTCAAAGAGCATACTAAAGGAAGCGCAATGTATCACGTGATTGCATTTCAGTGGATATCCGGGCACTGCAATGTTCCTGGTAACACTGCAGCGGGCGCAGCTGCGAATAGGGCGCACAATAAGGCAGAGACAACCTTCCTCTTTGGCGCAGTGAAGTCTGTCTGCTCCCGAGACAGATATCCTTTCGTCTCAACAGACTGCCCGGTTTGATCAGCAATCTAAGAACTCGGAGTTATACTTTATAGGCCCATGTACCAACCTATCAATTCCATCAAGTCTGAGATAAAACAGGAGTATCGGAATATCAGTAGACTGCTTGCAGCTTGGTTCTGCATTTACGCGACACTTTTTATAGAGTATAAAACGTGCCTCTAGTCCGAAGTGTTCTTACGGCCATTCAGATGAAGACGTTCATCAGCTCTTCCTCGAGTGCATTAAATATGATCCTCAACGAAAGGTACTGCAAGAAAATTTGTTGCCTTTAGATAGAAGACCATTCACTCCAAAGAAGATGCTTAGTCCCATGTCCAAGAGCGCGTCTTCAGAAAAGAGCACTTCTTGATTTGAAAAAAGTTTTTCGAGGACACATACATTTTGGGGAAATATTAAGTTTCAGTATAGCCTAATAAGCGAAATGGGTGATGTGAACGTTGTTCTGTGTTCGAAATTGATCTTCGTCGTGATCGTGTTTTTTTACGATATGTGTTCTGTGCTTTGGCCGTTGAAAATATTTGACTTCATAAATGCGCATGTGTACTGGACTCATGCAAGAATTTCTCACTACATGTACTGTTGGACTGTATTGTTCTTATACATCTGGTATTCTATTAACTGCCATAATTTGTGACATTATTCTCTTTATTTGCGCATGTTTGTTTCCTTTGCTAAGCGACAAGGACTAGCCGGTGCCGCCACAGATTTGCCAACCTCTCCTATTATGCATGCCAATAAGAAAAAAGATGCACCACGTTGGCGCACAGCTAAGTTCGGCGACGTTATATCGCGTATTTAGCGCAAGAAGGCCGAAATTAAACCCGGATGTACTCGTTCAAACTAAGCACACATAAACCTGGAACCGGAAGTGTGAATTTACTAAACAAAAAATGTGGGGTGATTCCGGAACTAGCGCAGTCTGCAATGTGGGCAATGTCTAAGGTAATGCAGTCTAAACAATAGACAACATATGGTGCACTAATGCGTCAAAAAAACACCATCTTTTTCTTCGATGTGAACTGCTGCTGACCCGCTTATCTTATGTCTTTCTTTTTTTTCTTTTTGCTGTCTTCCACACTGCACATCCGGGATCCTGAATACACATCTATCACAATAACACCCGCACTCCTCAAGGTCGTTCTCGTCCTTTCTTTCCACTCATTAAAGTGAAGCATTCCTCGTCTCATATACCTGCTCTTGCCCACTTGCAAGCTGCCTACATATGTGCTCAGTGATACGATGTCAAAATGGTGCTAGTATGGATTTCATTGTACTCTGCTCTGTGCGATCTAATGACGAACGTAAAGAATGTCTCACCGACTAATTCGCATAGAAAATATGCTCATCTACGCTCCATAGTTCAAATCCTAGCAGCAAAACAAACAGGACCGTGGAAACAGCCCATGACGTCTGAGCTCCGTTGCGCTGGGCATTGCAACACACCATATCGCCTGCCTTATCACACCGCTGAAATAACAAGGTTTGCCTGCGGTACGACAGCTGCAACGCATGTGATTGTTTGCTCTACTGAGTACAGGTTAACTGTTCTCAAAACAACCAATTAAATTGCAAGGTTCCAAGCTCCCCGTTTTGAATATGAGAGACACGCAGTTGCAGTATCCACGTTAATTAGGACTGCGCGTGATTTTTCACCACGCACGCGGATCTAAGAATACTTTTTTGTGGGTGTCATTACTTATTTATTTTTCTAATTTTTAATCGCAGTCCGCACTGGTTGAACGCAACTGGCATTGTCGATAATTGAACCTGCCGTTTTGGGTTCTGCAGCTGTACGCCAAAGCCACTGAGTCACCGTGAAGGGTGCTGATTTTTTCTTTTTATTCTAACATCATTTTCTTTCAGGAAAACAACATGCATCGTTTGTAACAGGAGAATGGAGCGTGTATTTGTACAACCACTTACACAATGGCCCAACGTGTTCAGTTCATGTGGTGAAAAGATTATTTGTTCGACCGTTTCGTATCTAATTCGATTGTGTTCTGGTCTGCAGCTCCTTCATGTTTAGGCGCTTATCAGAACTGCAATGACAATCACGCCCTTCTTGTACGAGGGGTGGCTGCCGTCTGTATTTTCGGAAAAGGCAAACGAATCCTCTTGTACCTCTTGTACATATTGCAACGCTAACAAAGTGCGTTGGTAAGAACATTTGGTTAAGATGCGAATGGCCATTCTCGTGAATTCCGTGGAGTCAATATATATATATATATAGGTTAGCACAATATTTTGTTACCGCTGTACATTTGTTCATTACACACTTCTCTACCCCCAAGTATCTGTTTATTTGGCTTTAAAATTTTAAATTATTCCGTGGAAGCAGTCCCATTACGCCTCAGCTCCATCGCACTGGGCAGACAAGCACGGCTACAGTTTCGATGAACAGGATACCGGCTAGCGAAAGGGAATTAACGTACATTTATCTTATAACGCTGCGCCATTAAAGGCATAGGCCAAGACAAATAAACCGGTGAATACATCCTCAACGCAACACGGAAACCAAGGAGATCCGGCGAAACACAAGAATAATAGCGTTAGGAGATGAGAGCGCACTAGAGCGGCAAGTGCAGGTGCGCTTCGGTGGAGCAAAATCAAGACGCAATTAAAACCGTCGAGGCGTTGGAGGCAAAAGACTAAATATGCTTTGTCACTACGCAACTTAAATGCATGAGTGCCGGAAATAGCGAAAGATAATTAGAAGAAAACGAAAGCTGACAGCCGCGTTCTCGCCGCCTCAATCGCGAAAGCAAGCCCCAGCTGGATATCTGTCTTACATCTGGATCGTCCAGTCGCGCTGTTCAGGAAACGACGCGCGGGATTTACCTTCCAGCTGCGCTTCTGTGCGCCTACTTTCGCTCGCCTCAAATTACTTTGCCGCTTTGCACCACAGTAAGACACATGACAGACCAAAAACACCGTGTGTGTAAGATGTTGAAGTGTCTTAGCTGACCGTCTCACTGCTCTTCTTTGCGTTCAGCCAGGCGAGTTTAGCCCTAGAGCAGCGCTGTGGAGATTTGAAATTTAGCGAAAACAGTTCCGAGAGCTACTGTGTATAACACGAGATGGGCGCACCAAGATTTGAGAACAATTTTCTTACGAAAGATCCTTAAGCTCTTTCTTTTTCTTGGCTCTCGGTCGCTATTTCTTTATTTCTTTGTTCTTTATTTTTAGTAGACGTTACTTTCCCTAGAAGAGCGATAAGAATGGAACACATCTCTTGTCGTTGTCATCCCAATCTGGGATATAAGAACGATACGTCTTTCGCTATATGCAGTCGTCCCCAGTTTCTTATTTTTTCTCTTATTCTGCCTCGCTGCTGAAACTTGCTCATCGACATGCTAACGAGAAGGCAAATGAAGACACTGTGGTTGCTCCAACCCCCTGATTTCTTTGTTTCTTTCCCTGAAGAAAGTGTGATGTGCGGTATCTGTGCAGAACGTCGCAGTTATTCATTTTCTTTTACGATATACTTCGCGTACTGTTGCCAGCAGTATATCTTGTCTCGCTGATCAAGGATGCTCTCCTGAAGAAGGGACAACCAATCAATCACTGCGGTTAGAGTATGTCATCATGCATAGTTATAACCGAATCTCTTTTTTGATATCTTCATCCAGACGCTCTCGTCATTTTTCCCCCATTTGGGCCCCTTCTTCTTGCCTTAATGGCCATGAGATAACAACTCACATTTGGAGCTTTTTTACTTTTACAGCGCAAGCTTTTATGGGCTCATTTCGACAGCCGTTGCGGTTGGCGATGTTGTGCTTCGTCGCCGCCGCCACCGGTGTCCGTCGCAGATATCGCCAGGAAATAGAAAAAAAATGCCCAGTTCTCGCCGGAATCGAACATGGACCTTCTGCGTAAGAGTCAGCTACTCTATCACTCCTCCACGCCATCGCTTGTTAACGGAAACATGCCTTATGCAGGCGTCCTAGCGCACGTGGAGTCACGCGATGTGGGATGCGCGCCTCGTATAGCGTCGACACGTGCATATTTTGCATTGCAGTTGGATGTTACTTCCCCAGATGGCACGCGATTTAGCAGTTGCACCATATCGTGCCACTTGTCACTCAATGTGAGATGCGTGTCGCATAGCGTCGATACTTGCAAACAGTGACATGTAGCAGTTGTATGGTATCAGGCCAGGTGTCAATGGGTGAGATAGGTGTGCCGCGTAGTCACGATACCTGTATCTACTCTTCAGTACATGTTATGGCGCCTCCTCACAAGGTACGAACCGCTGCTGAAAAAGCGAATCGTAGAGCCACGTTCGCCGCTGCAACTAGGCAACGTCAGGCTCAGCAGGTCGCTATGCAGAGAGTAGTAAAAGCCGCAGCCGCAACTCGCCGTCGACGCAGGGTGGCCAGGTCAGTGCATTCTCGTGAAAGCGACGCAAGGAGACTTCGCCGCAATGATGATGAAAACATGTCTATTGACAGGTAAGGGGAAGTCAGAAAGAGTCCTCTAGTCCAGGGCTCCTATGACGTCGTCTGCGTTGGCCCGTGCCCGTCGGATTAGTGCCCGGCACACGTCGGAGGTGCCGTCGCGAAGGACTCCTTCCCTCTGTTATGTGGTGCCGAATACAAGAAGGATACGGGAAAGGGAAGGGAAGCAAGGAGCAGTGCAATTTGAGAGAGAGAGAGAGAGAGAGCATATGATAAATGAAAGGTAGGGAGGTTAACCAGGACTGGGCCCGGCTGGCTTCCCTACACTGGGGAAATGGAAAAGGGCACGGGAAGATTAAAAGAAGAAGAGAACGTTCACTGGGGATATCGTTCGGTCACTCAGTCCGGATCAAAGACGCTGACTCAATCCAGTAGCTTTCAAATATCGCAGCAGCGCTTTTGTGGCCTTTTTTGGCTGCGATATGCGAAAGGCCATGGTCCCAAGATTTTGTTCAAGGGGAACGGTTTTTGAAGTAACGCGAAAGGTCGTGGAGGAAACGCCACATCCCTGGCAAGCGTCGGGGAGACCCTCTAGTGCATGCTAAATGTGCGTAAATTATAACACTTCTTTCCGTATACTCAGTACTTGCAGTTATCGTATTCAAGCAGTTTGCGACGGTGTGCTACAGAGCCGCTCCTGCAACTTGCGCTGTGCTGCGCAGGCGTGTGACTTCTTTTCCTATGCACAATATAGCTAGAAACCACCTAAGCAGCCCACGATGTGGATGTCTTCCGGCAAGGAAATGGAATGGACGATAGAACAGCAGGTACGTGATGCGACTCGAGATTGCCTGGCAAAGCCCTCGTACTGCCAGGAATATAAAAGAAGATGACGGCAATTACGAGCTGATAGCTATCTCGTGCTCCTTATGTTTCTTGTGTTCCGTTGAGAGCACGCGTAAGGCTATGACGGCGTACTTTGGCACACACAAGGTCACAGCCTCGATTAACCACAGCGATGACTCAGTGACAGCGTTGCTGTGCTGATTACCACGAGTTACTGGGTTTACCTCCAGGCCACTGCATAACGCAAATAATTTCTTGCACTTAGGTTTCGATGCAGCATATAGAACATTAGGTGATCCATGGATGTATGGATGGATGGATGGATGGATGGATGGATGGATGGATGGATGGATGGATGGATGGATGGATGGATGGATGCTATGAATGTCCCCTTTGAAACCGGGCTGTAGGTTCCGCCATCAAGCGCTTGATCTTATTTTGCCTAATGACCTACCTATCCTTTCTTCTTTAAAAAAAGGAATTCCCGGCATCAAATTTTCTAAACTACTATTGGAAACTATGTTTTTCTTCGCCACCGTTGTTTGAGGTGTCCCTACTTTCCTGCCACCAAACTTCCTATCGCCTTTTACTAATCTCTATTGCGGACATGTTTACTTTCCCCCTGCTCTCGCTGAACCCAAAGGCTTCAAGGAGGCAAGTGGTGCCTAAATCGAGCGCTGGGCAGATATCTTCACATTCTACTAAAACATGCTCCATCGTTTCCCTAGCTTTACCGCAGCAAGCATATGCTTCTTCTTCCTTCTTATATCTCGCTTTACAAGTGCGCGTTCTAAGGCGTCCTGTCTCGCTTCGAAAAGTAGTGAGCTTTTCTTTGAATTATCGCAAATTGTTTCATTCCTGATTTCGTTCTTTTCCTCTTAAGTAGTTACCCATGGCAGGTTTCTTTTCCATTGCCGCCACCCATGAGATTATCTCAGCCTCTCTGACTTTCCGCTTGACGTTCTTTGTTGCTGTGCTGCTCAGCACACAGGCCGCATACTGCTGGTAAGATTCCTAGTTCAACCCCGGGCCGACGCATGGCCAGCGTCACGACGCGTTAAACCATCGTTTGCCGGCATTTTATTAAAGTTATCCCTATCCTATCCTATCCTTCCTAGTTCTTTTCCTCCACTGTGAATCAATGTTTTTCCTGTACAAACATCTGAACACTCTTCCAGCCCATTTACTTTCTTTCATACTACTCAGTCATTATTCATAACCAATTTTACTGTGGAGCTTCCCCCACATGGACAAACCCATATCACCCTGCACAATTTCATTTGTAGTCTTCCCGTGAGTGCCCGACGCGAAGCGTCCCACTGACCTTTGGTTGCCATCGAGTTTTGGTAGTACCCCTGACTTCAAGCAAACAACCGCATTTCCAAATGCAAGTCCTGGAACTATTGCGTCTTTCCACATACCCCTGAGCACCTCGTACCTATTGTATCCCCATGGCGCTCTGAACTTCATTGTGGCCGGATTGCTCTTCCCCTTTGCTGTTATTGTTTCTTCATGTGTTTCCATGTATGCAGGGTGATGTCATCCGCATGAAACAAACCTGCAAGCTACTGCTCTACTTTTGTGCCCGCATGTTCGTATGAGAGATTAAACCCGATATTGGTTCCTTGTAGCACCTGTTCTATCCTTACCGTGTGCATCATAAACAGCAGCAGAGATTAAGGGCACCTCTGTCTCAGTCCCTTAGTGATATCAACTTTCTCGTCGTTCCTCATCCCTTCCTATTCAACACAAACGGTATTTTCTCGGTAAATCTCCCTCAAAATCTGTATGCAGTCGTTGCCTAAGCCTTCCCCTTCCACAATAACCCACAAAATGTTGCGGTCCACGTTTTCATGCGCTCCAGTACTATCTAAAAAACCCACGTATAACTGTCTCCTTTCTTCTTTCGACATTTCAATACACTGATTTATCCTCCAGACGTCTACCCATTTCGGAACCATTCTGAAGTTGTCCGAATAAGCCGTTATGTTCTGCCCATGCTTATTCATTTAATTTAATTACCTGTATTGCTAACATGTATATTACTGATGTAATAGTCAACTGTTTATATGAGTGAATTCTATATCTCATTCCCTTACGTTTATAAATAAATTCATTATACTTTATCGGCATCCTCTCGCCTGCATTGTAAACTTTCTTCCACTGGTTTCAACAGAGCTTCCTTACTAGTACATTAATCAGCTTAGCGGGAACCTCGTCTAACCTTGTGGCTGTGCACTTAGGAATTTTCTCTTAGGCTTTCTTCTAGTTTAAATTTCTCAGCACCCGCTCCTTCTTTGTCTGGTTCTCGTTCATGCTGTTCTTTTTTTTTTCTAAAGGACGACCTCGTTATTGCATTGAAAGGATTCAGTTGTTATTCTTCGAACCTAATTTTACGCCGCATCTCCTACCTGTTCGTTTTGATCTTGGTCTAAGATACGTTGTTGTATTATTCCAGGCTTCCTGCCTACATATTAAGTTAATGTGATTCCAAAATATACTAGGTGCAGCATTATTTTTCTCACTTATTTCTGACAACCAACATTCACTTTCACTGTTTCTCTTGAAGCAGTATTTGAACAATATATTGCTTCTCCCGAGTTCCCATCTTCTGTCTACTTCATCCTGCGGCAACTGTGCTTTTTTTTTTCCTGCCTATGTTCTCGTCATTCTTCCTGTCATTCATCGATCGCTTCCCCTATGTCCCTGGTTTCCTTTTTTCCTTTCCGACAAACGTGTTGCTTCATTTTTCTTATTTCTCTCGGTATTATGCTTAGAAGCTCCCGATAATCACACTTCCTTGATTCGCCATTTCCCAAGTTCTTTGCCGACTCTTACGACTATATTTGTTTTTCTTCGCCGTTCAGATTTTTACTGGCCGTTCTTCGCTCCTCGCTCTTTTTCCTAACTACATCCCATTTTCAAAATTATGCATTTATGGTCGCTCCCCATGCTGCTATACCCTTCCTAGTCAATGAGCATTTCTCTCAACTTTTCATAAGTTTCTTTTTTCATCAGGCAGTAATCAATGGTCGACTGCCTATTTTCGACTAACCATGCAATCTGGCCATCACATACAGGCCGCGTATTCACTATACCGAGGTTACGTTGCCCACAGAGTTCTAGCCTTAACTTCCAGCTGTTGTCGGTACAGCCGTTTACATCTTGTATGTGGGTGATGTCCCCTAACACGATAATTTTAGCATCGTTCCCGAAGCCCTTAATATTAACACTGGGGCATTCTTCTGACTCTTGATTCTTCTCTCTGCAATTTTTTACCCTCCACAAATACATTACACCCAGCCAAGATTTATTTCCACTCGCTGTGCCTGATAACCAAAGATGCTCTTGACACTTTGAATTTACTCTTTCCCATTTGGCTCTCTGATTCATAAGCATTCCGACTCCCCCCCTTCCTTTCTTTCCGATTCAGTTCTTTTGCACCCTTTCCAAACATAATTCTTCATCACTGGTGGCTCTTCCAAATCTAGAACGTGCGTTTCGGTAACTACACGCACACGAATTTGTTTTCCATTTAAGTGTTCCTCAATCTCTAACCCCTTTGTTTATTTTCTCTGCCGCCCTGCATGTTAAGGTAGCCTTTAGCATGGTGAGCTGTCTTTCTTTTCTTCCACACCTTTTCCTGTTATTTACGGTGATGCTCGTACTGCTCGTTCAAACTAACCAGAAGCACACCTCTCGTGGTTGTATAGTTCTATATATTCAATCAATTTATCAATGGGCACCTAAGCATGGTTTAATTACGCGTCAGAGCAGAGGGTCACACAGTCGTAAGATGCTAATTATGTTTGTAAACAGATTGTTATTTGACAGTTGTTCAAGATTTAACATGCGTCATCTTCGTTTTTGATCTGTCGGCCCCTCTCGATGCAACGAATGCGTCGGGTGTGTCGGGCTGCTACGCGGTGAATTGAGCAAGAGATAACGGCGTCCCCTTCTCTCTGATACAGTACGGTCCCATCTCAGTTGAATTCAACTAGTATTCGGTTCCAGGAGCGAACACAACAACCGCCCAAAATAAGGAGGGGGAAGACGGTGTATTCGCATATTTTCGCCGCCAATAGAATTCCTTCAACTATTTTACATACAACGAAAAACAGAGAGACGGCTCCCCTACAGTGTTCCGTCCCGCTCGTTCACGGTGGCATGACAATAAACTACCGAAGTTTCGGCGGGGCGAATCTACATTATTCGCACGTGCCGTGAAGTACGGCGGCAGCAATTTCGACGAGCCCATTAAAATTTCAATTAGGCATGGCACCGACACCGTTGTGTTCCCGTTAGGCCCACGAGTGCATAGAACGCAGCGGTAATGGTCTTTCGTTTAGTTCTCTTTCATCTGGCCTCCAATGTTGGCACCCGACATATCTCGACGAAATTTTAATGGTGCGCAGCGTCCGTGATTTGAAAACGTGAATTTTGCGAGGCATCCTGTACACGATTTCGTCAAGCTCTCTGCTGGACATGCTAATGGTAAATTTGTGCAAAGCAGTTCGGCGGAAATGGGGATGCCACGACGAAACTAAAGGAAGAGGAGAACAAAACGTGAAAAAGAAATGGCGAGTACATAATACCCGCGTTTCTCCTGAAGGCAGCAAGGATATAGAATGAGATCGCTTTCGGTCCTCTTTAAAAGGATACGGGAGAGCAAGAGGTCTCGGAAGCGCGGGAATAGGGCCCAGCTAAAAAATAATCGCGCTCGGAAAACAATCAGTGTCTAGATGTTTAACTCGCCTTTCATTATGCAGCACGAGTAACAAAACGCTAAAGTGCAAGTATACTACCCCTCGTCAACAATTAACTCCGTGCGACCATCAAAAGCCAGGATTGAAATGAAGGGGCGAAGGTATAACGGGAGCAAGTTCACAAGACCAATCGAGCTCATAAAGCAATTTGTTTGCCTGGGCACTAGTGCTTACGTGCGTGTGGAAAGCAAAATATGAGAGAAAGCGAGAAAAGATCAGAAAGGGAAATGTAATTTTTCTTTGTTAAAGGGCAACTTCAAAAGCAGATGCTTAATGCATTATGGAGAACTGAATTTGGAGGAATTCTCGACACTCAGCGTGCTCCTTTTCGGCCATGGAACCTCTCCTTTACAAGGTATTTTTCTTTTAGCACAGGAATGGCCGACAAGGCAGCGTGAGATGATTGTGGCCACGAAGAGACTTTTCAACACGTTTTGTCGACCATCCTCTCTTTAATTGAACGGAGGAGGCCACTGGCAACAGCACTGCCTCGCGTCGGTCCCCAAACCGCTATCGGAACAAACGAACTTGGAATGCCCATCGCGCAAACAATTCCCGTAGAGGACTCCGAAGCCACCATTCCAATGCTCGAGGGCAACGATGTTCACTGTGCTGCGCGTGATCCTGTGATGTGGTTGCGAGCGGAGATCGGCTGTGATATATATATATATATATATATATATATATATATATATTATATGTGGACATTCTTATTTTTCTACCAGCCCCATGCTCTCCTTGCCGTACAACTTTAGCAGAGTGTTCTGCCGAGGTCCCCGTCTTTGCTATCAGACACTCGTGCGTGGTTCGTAGGTTTCCTTGCGAAGAGCAGAAATAACTTTCTGTTATTAACCAGGTGATAATCGGTCGATGCCACTAGTGTCAAAGCGCGCCTGACGCGTATTGTTGGTCTTCAACTTCTGAGTCCATGAGGCGGTACAATATATTTAGGCCAGTTAGTGCGGTTAGGCTAGCCATAGTGCACCTTTACGTGTGGCAGATGGTGTCTCGTTTCTTCTTTTTTCGTGGTCCCTCGCATCATATGATTCGGTGATTCGTGCAATTCACACTTGTTAATGCATTGCTTCATTAAGTTGTTCCTTAAATTTTTTCTTCGCGTTTATGCGTGTGGTAATTCATGCAAAAGGTTTACTTGGCGGTTAGTTTCCTGACAGTTCGTTTTTGCACTGAGTACTTGTACTCCCGTGTCGTGCAAAACGTTATAAAAAGAGTTGCTATCCTTGCTATTTTCGCCTCCCCATTTACGGATCACTATACATCGAATCGCCAGGGCACGATGTAATAAAGCGAGTTCTCAAAATGTATGTATCCCCTTGCTGCCAAACATTCGTTTGCAAACTGCATAGTGAAACCTTACCGGTAAAAACATCGCTACAGAAAACGGGTTTCTTTACGTCTGCTGTTAACTATCATCTTTATAATGTGTCAGAGACAACTGAACATAATTTTGTTAACTGCAAAGGCGCCATCCTATTTTGGGATGTCCTTTAACGGACTCTAAAGAAGGACTTCTAAATCAACCCTCGTAGTGTGCGATACCTCTTGGTGGCCTCTGATTATAATGTACCTGTTAGACTGTTTTTTTTTTCTCGTTGGAATGCACAGTTTATGGAAAGCGCGAATGATGGGCTGCCATGCCGAATTGATTCTATACCTACAAGAATTTATTTTATTTGGAAGGCTGTGCACTTAACCATCTAACCATTCAACCGGACTCCTGCCCCATCTTAGTGAGGTGCTTATCCTTACCACCCTTCTAAAGCGGAACCTGAAGTTCCACCTAAAGTATGAACAGTGCTTGCGATTGTGCCTCTTCTGTGTGTGATTGTCATCGTGCCCGCCATTATGTAGCTATGCACATAATTGGTGAATGTTTTGTTGTGTTTCAAGCTACTGTATTAAATACCATGAAAGAAAAAATAAATGCGGTCGTTGCATAACGGTTAGAGCACGGGATGCTGTGAGGGGAGCGGGGATTCGAATGTCGCCACTGGACGCGTTTTTTTTTTTTGTTTTTTGAACTGTGTGCGAATCTATTCAGCAATAACCAGACCATGGGGGCGCTATTACGTAAAGCTATTCTAAACTTTTGTATTCCAGTTCTGCAATCACTCCTCCATAATTGGTAAAAATTATTTCGGGCCACCCTCACTTCGCATGTCTCTCACGCGATGTCACGAAAACCGCGAAAACGCCCCACCTGATAAGATATGTGCACACTGGTTATGCGTGATTAGACCGAACGAAAGAAAAAAATTTCTTTTTCTGATTCGTTGCCTTTTTCGCCATAATGATCTGCCGTTGAGCAAACGTTTTCGGACTGCGCCCACTTCGCCTGTCTGTGACGCGACGTCACAAAACCGCGAAAGCTCACCGCATCATAGTGACGTGTACGAATTAAAGACGCATTAATATGCTGAACAAAACTGAATCTTTTTTCTGAATAGCCGGAGACTGCCCCGTCCCCAAAGGAATAGAAGATGGCTGCCCGCCGATGGTTCAGGCACTAGCTACTGGTAGCGGCCGGGGAGCATGGATTTATTTGCGTATAATAAACATTTTTGCGTGGCAGTATAACGTTAGCGAGCCCTTTCGGAATGCATACAACATCACTAGGCCAACTCTTTGGTGAGAATCCGCTCTGGCGGCAGTTTTACCGTTCCGTTGCTCGACGCCGTGATTTTCTATCAGCCACCACAAGCTAAGACGCCGGCATCACCCGCCTCATCCGGTTATCTACTTTCAATGTGCTGGCTCGGCCCTATCAAACCGCTCTCCACTTGAAGCTGCTCCTCGCCTCTTTTCAGCCAACTCTATAAAGAAATCTACTCAATGTAGGCAACGCTATTGGCTTTGAAAGAAAAAAAAAGTGACCTCCTATAAACGAGGAGCGTGTTTCGTTGGGCTTTACAAACAACGCTGCGGGCTACCGCCCTATTCTTGCGTCGGTGGTTACGTCAAGAGATTGGAATAAAAACAGATAGGAATAGTTTTACGTTATAGGGCCCCAGCTGCCCACCAACCCAGACGAAACCGTGGAATGGTAAGCAAAGAAAGCTTCGCTTTGAAAAAGCTCAGTCCACAATTCCTTTTTATATGCGTGCTGTCATCAAGAAAATGAAAACGACTAACGTCCGTCACAAACTGCACCAATCGCTTTGTATACCACCACTTTTTGACGCTCGCTGAATAATTACCGCGACGTGTCTGAACAACTTAATTGTTTATCGCTATCCGTCATTTATCATCATTTTCAAGTGTTAAAGTGAAATTACATGGATAATTTCCTTACGTGGATACAATAGCAATAATGATAACGAATATTGCGAACATATTCAGTGCAGAACTGCACCGTTGGCATATTCCATTGGCTACTCGCGTTACACTTATCCAAAGCATAAACGCAGGCACGCATGGCTGAAGTTCCCCAGCTCGTCATCAATATACTACAAGGCTGCCTTGAAATTATCGACATGTAAGGTTGTTTACTTCAGCCGCGCCGAGTACGGTTAATCTCCTCATTGCCTGCGGCGTACGCCGCTAATTGGTTCGCGACTTTGTGAAGTTACAACACTCGCACAAGTTCCTAATTTATCTGCACATGGTGCTGTTGTAGCTGTACTATAGCGCGAAATACTTTCTTTCGTGGTTTGCATGAGTATCTGTTTTTTTTTTTCTGATCCAACGAAGATACTCAATTAATGCTTCGAGCGCTGCGGCCAAGATTCAACAACCGCCTCAGACAGAATCTCTGGCGCAGTGGCGCCTTCCGACAAGAACAGAGAAATAAATGTGACTAGTTGGTTTCTGTTAATTTTCAGAAAGCGCTGTCTCGAAAGCACTGCACAAATAACGCAGACAGAATTTCCCCCAAAACTAGAATGCTAGGGCGAATAAAAGACGACAAAGAAAGAGGGATTTTCGAATCGGTTGTCATGGCTTCTCTGGGAGCAGAAAGGTGCGTCGTCTGCAAGCTTGTTATTTGTAGAAATCGATTTGATTGTCGGTGCGCTTCACTTCACAAGATATCACTTCAACATATTTAATTAAGTTCTGGGGTTCTACGTGCTGAAACTACGATCTGTTTACGAGGCAGTCTGCAGTGTGGGACTCCGCCTGAAGCTCTGCAACGTGCGCGTAAGTCTAAATTATGTGAGCGTTTGGATTTCGCCCTTATCGAAATGCGGTCACCGCGGCCGGGATTGAACCCGTAACGAACTTAACAGTGCAACGCCACTGCGCGATGGGTCTCGACAGAATGATGTAGTTTAACGGAGGGGGGGTGTTTTACCGTTTCGTCCCATCCTTTTACAGCTATAAATGTGACACCGTGTGGAAAAAAAAAATATAGTTGTCTGGTAAACCCGCGTGTCTGCCTCTGTTATTCGTAGCGTGCTTTCATGGCGGCCGTCCTGGAAATGTCCAACAAGATGTGCCGCGTTTATTTTACCGATTATGAAAATGCGATGCACCACCGCATCTCTCGTGGACACGCAGATGGACACGCTTTGCGACATTGCGTCATTGCTACTGCCGCATTGCTGGTTGTTGCACTTGCTGCTGAATATTAAGCGAGTTCTCGCTTTTGTTGTTGTTGTTGTTGTTGTTGTTGTTGTTGTTGTTGTTGTTGTTGTTGTTGTTGTTGTTGTTGTTGTTGTTGTTGTTGTTGTTGTTGTTGTTGTTGTTGTTGTTGTTGTTGTTGTTTTTCAATGGCAGATTGGTTCCACTTGACAATCAGTTGATAATCCCCCAGAAAAGCTGAGTTGCGCGTGTGCAGCTGGAATACTTCATGAGGCGGAAAGTTGCGTGCATGAGAAATGGCAATGCACAGTAATGCGATTAAAAAGCTTTACTCATTGAAATATTGTAGTTTAATTCTAAGGCAAATGCCGCTATTGTCCAATTTTTGCCAATCAGTAATGAAGATGCACCCGTTAAGCAGAAAGCCTGACACTATAAGCAGTTGCGACCTATTCATCCTCTGTAAAAATGCTACAAAATACGTTCATCTTCAATTTGATAGCTGCATTTCGCGCACCATATGCAAGAAAAGGTTACCAGAAAAACGAGTAATTTGGTAGCAAAGCTTTCTGGCACAGGTATCTTAAAGCTCGCTTTCAGCGGAGCACAACAAAGCAAGAAGAGATATGAGATAAGACAGGGAGGTCAACAAGACGGGCGTCGGATTTGCAAGCGCACACTGGGGGTAACGAAAAGTGGGAGGGGGAGGGGGAGTAGGAAGAATTCTTGTTAACTTGATATAGCTTCATCATTGTCTGGCATCAGTTCCGCCCTTTCAACATGTGCTTCAACATATATAAACCGAATATCTTAATTGAAATAAGTTACTTAGCGAAACTTTGCTTATTGGCTAACATCATGAATCGTTGCACAAGCAATTTTCGTTCCGTGGATGTGTAATAATAGTGTCAGCACGCTGCAATATGCCCTCACAATTTATCCAATATATTTTTTTTTTTGAAGTGCATGTACGAGCCATGTATTTTAAGCTGCCTGGTGCAGTTCCTTTGGAAAAGTTAGAATTTTTAATGTGACTTTATACAATTATTTTTATGTGCTCGAACATACACATTGTTACAATATCAAAATAGATCTAAAATAAATTAAAAGAGGAAAAAAAAACATATGAACACGAAGCACAATGCATAAAGTCGTCTTTCATATTGTGATCACAAGTCCGTACCAATACAGAAGTCTTTCATGGCTCGAAAAGCTGTCCATTGAAGGTCGTTACCCTTACAAAAATGACTTTAGACTGTCTATAGAAAGTCTATAGACGTTTTATAGAAGACATTGGCTTTCTATAGATTTGGTCTTTTGTTGATACAAAGTCTACAGACTGTCTATAGACGAAAGCCGATAAGGTTTCTATTTCCTTTTGTCTATACGCAGTCTATACACGGTCTATAGAAAAAAGTCGATAAGGTGTTTGTTTCTTTTTTGTCTGCTTCCCCTCTATATACTACCTATAGACGAAAGCCGATACAGTCTCTATTTATTTTGTCTATTCTTTGTCTATAGACTGTCTATAGATGAAAGACGATAACGCTTGTATTCCTTTTTGTCTACTCGCAGTCTACAGACGGTCTATAGAAAAAAGTTGATAAGGTGTTTGTTTCTTTTTTGTCAACTTCCCCTCTATAGACTACCTATAGATGAAAGTCGATACAGCCTTTATTCATTTTTGTCTATTATTTGTCTGTAGACTTCCTATAAACGAAAGTCGATAAGGTTTCTATTTATTTTTGTCTACTCGCAGTCTATAGATGGTCTATAGAAACAGTCCATAAGGTGTTTCTTTTTCGTCTACTTCCCCTCTATAGACAACCTATATAGACGAAAGTCAAGACAGTCTC